>NC_056529.1:1813657-1825241 GCF_019175285.1 Sceloporus undulatus | reverse complement strand
AAGGAAAGTTCTACCTATCATTCCTAGATTAGTAGGCTTCTTTAATGTGCAAAGTGGGAGAAAAGCCTCCTAAAATCAGGGTGCAAACTAAAGCTGAATTCCTAAAGCAAATGAATTCCATGGGGCTTGAGGCTTAATGTGTGCACACCTGCTGCTCAGCTTAGCTACCCGTCTTTGCTTGCCATTGATGTCAGGGGTGGGGGTGGGGGTGGGGGGATTGGCATGGCTTTGCCTGAGGCTGGCTGCCTTGTCCATGCCCTCTTGTCTCTGCTTCTCCCGGTCAGCATGGGGAAGAGGTGTCCCCAGCTGCCAGTGACCTGGCCATGGTGCTGACCCGAGGCCTCAGCCTGGAGCACCAGAAGAGCAGCCGGGACTCTCTGCAGTACTCCAGCGGCTACAGCACCCAGACCACCACCCCTTCCTGCTCCGAGGACACCATCCCCTCCCAAGGTAGCCTGGGCTTTGAACCGAGCGGTACATCTGGGTGGGATTGTGGGGGAGAGTGAGGGGACTATGGGAAGAAGGAAAGGAAGCCCCCGGCCACCTTTTTTTATTATAGTCCATCTACACCTGAGAATTATGTTTGGAATTACTCTTTTCAAAGCTTAGTTCATGCATGAAACAGAACCAGAAAATCTCAGAAGACAACTCTGGTTTATTTAAAACACATGCATAACCCCAAACTTCTTCCCCCTCTTCAGGGTCCGACTACGACTGCTATTCGGTGAACGGGGACATCGAAGGGGAAAGCCAGAGTGAGTTTGACAAGTCCTCCACCATCCCTCGCAACAGCAACATTGCCCAGAATTACCGGCGTATGATCCAGACGAAGCGGCCCGCCTCAACTGCTGGCCTACCCACTGGTACCACCTCGCCTGCTGGCGCACCCCCTGGCGTGGCCACCATCCGCCGCACGCCTTCTACCAAGCCCACAGTCCGCCGGACCCTTTCCAACGCTGGCCCAATTCCCATCCGGCCGCCCATTGTCCCTGTCAAGACCCCTACGGTGCCGGACTCCCCAGGCTACACCGGCCCCACTCGGGTGGGCAGCGAGGAGTGCGTGTTTTATGCTGACGATGCCTCCGCCAATGCCATGGACTATGCCAAGGCCTCGCCTAAGCGACTGAGCCTGCCCAACACCGCATGGGGCAGCACTGGCAGTGGGAGTGCCATGGAGATTTCAGTGTACGCAGGCGCAGGGAAGCACCTCTCCACTGAGGAGGAAGAGCAGCAACTGGCTGCCAACCGGCACAGCCTGGTGGAGAAGATAGGCGAGCTGGTGGCCAGTGCCCATGCACTGGGCGAGGGCCAGTTCCCCTTCCCCACAGCCCTGTCTCACACTCCGGGTCCCGGTCCTGGGGAGGAGACGCCCAGCCCTCCGCCCGCGGCCTCCGATGACCCTCCCACTGAAGACATGCTGGTGGCCATTCGGCGCGGGGTGCGCCTCCGCAGGACCATCACCAATGACAGGTCGGCCCCGCGTTTTTTGTGATAAAGCCGGGTTCCCCACCTCCTGCTCAAAGTGGACCCCCACCTGCGGTTGGAGAGCAGCACCGTGTCAGGATGGGGCCGGGAGGAATAGAAGAGAATTGCTGAGCTGCAGGAGGCAAAGAAGAAGCCACTTTATGGAGATAGCATCCAAGCGTAGTTTTACAGAGGAGACTAAACTTTAAAAACATCTTTGCTAACCAACTTGTGACTTGGCACTGACCTAGTTTTGGACCCTGTTTTCTACGGTCGTTTTCTCCCGCTGTCTGCCAGGGCTCCTTCCCTGCCTGCACCTTGCTGACCCACACAGGTCAGTTGCCACCCCCGACTCCATCTCCCCACACTCCAAATGCTAGAGAGGGGCCATCTTGCCTTCCTGTCTGTGTCTCTGTGTGTGAAAGCCAGGACTGGATTAAGCAATGACATCCATGGCATCACCCCCCCCCCCCGAAAAAAAACACACCCACATGCGGGCTGCAACTTCTACAGACTGCTCGCTTCCCCTTCCCTCGACTCTGGATGAGACCACAAGTCCCTTCAGTCCTCTACTGGGTCTTTCTTGCCCTTGTCTTCTCCCTCTCTATCTATCTCATCAATGCTTTTCTGTTTTTCTGTCTTTCGTAAGGGCTGCTTCAGCGGAGGGCTGCACACGTAGTCACCCCAACAAAACAGCTGAAAGTCAGCCCCTGTTGCAAGGGGGGGTCTGCAATGCACTCTTGGGGCAAAGGTGATAGAAGGGAGGCTCAGAGAACGGGTTCCTGAGCAGGAAGAGTCTGGGCTCCCCGTGCCATCATGCATAGTGCTGCTCCAAAGCAAAGGCCCAGGTGTTGGCTCTGGAGGCTGATAGGATGGTGTGGGGATATCTGAAACAAGGATTTGTGACTCCAAGGTCTGTTGGCAGTTGTGCAAGAAGCCAAGGAAAGGTTTCACCTTTCAAGGCTGCCTCATTGTCTGGCTTGGGTCTTTTCTGAGAGCCATGCCCCTGGCATCCTTGCTCTGGCAGAGGGAGCAGGCTTGGCAGCATTGGAGCTGTACTGGGGCGTCTCTGGAATGTGCACAGTGAAGGAGCGTCCAAATGTGTGCAAGGGTTTATGGGGATGATGCATCTGTGGAGAGCGGCCTTGGAGATTTGCAGACTGGGAGGAACAGAATTGCCAAGAGCGCAGGGCCTGGGAGCATTGGCCTAACTGGCCAGAGATCATGCATTGCAAAGGGAGAGTCTCAGGACTGAGGAGGATTCCCAGGTGGATTACCTGCTGGGTCAGGAGGACCAAAGGTGCTGGCTCCATAGAAAGCAGCTTCCTGGGCTCCTTTTCCAATGCTCACACCTTGAACAGTTAAGACTAGGACTAAGCCCCAGACAGTGCCCTCCATTCACACTTGGTGGTATCCATAGAAAGTACTGATGCTGAAATGTGTCAATACTCACAAGGGACATGTTGAAGGATATCGGAAGTGTCTGCATTCAGGTAATTGCAGAGAGCGAGAGAGAGCACCATTGGAAGGGCAGCCAGCTGAGCCAGAGGGCCAGTGCCAAAAGCCTTCAGTGGCACGGTCTGCCAAGGCGCATGAGCGGTTGGCATGGGGCTCCCAGATGGACGAGTCTTGGGGGGGATGTGATGGTCGCATCCCCCCTTCTTCCTTCACATGGAAGAGGTAGAAAGTGGTTCTGGGGGGGGGCAGCATAGGATGACTGGGAGATTTTGCTCCCTGCTTGGCCTGTTTCCTCTGTCTTGGGAGTGGAAGAGGCATGCCTTGAGCACGCAGCAGAGCCAAAGACAGCGATGGAAAGAAACCAGGCCCTGCTTGCCATCCCTGGGACTGACAGCTTAGCACTAAATGAGAGGCCCAAAAAGTGGGAGGAGATGGAGGGGAATCCTGGTATGGATGGAGATAGTTACAAAACCAAGATGGTTCAAAGTTTTAGTGCCCATGGGTCAGGTGACAGAAACATTTTTGCACGTTTTGGGTTTCACGTGTTGGGACTTTTTCTTGCCAAAGTCATTTGCACAATGAACACTGTTCTTGCACAGGGAAATGCATTTTGCACAAAGGACCACAATGTTTTCTGCACAGAAACATTTTTGTGCAAATGAAAATTTCACAGTAACGCCTGAAATGTGAAAAAAAGAAATCTTTTGGTGGCTGACCATTTTTTCTCACAAAGGACAAGGCCTGGGCCACAGGGAGCCTTTGCTTGGCCAGCGGGTGGCCTCCAAAGGGGCTGCCTGAGCCTCTCTGCTGGACACAGTTTGTGGCATGGCCACTCCGATCCTCGGTTTGGGCCACCCTCTTCCAGGCCTCTTATGCTGAGGGTAGGCCTCCACAGAAAAGGGCAAGCAGGCCCTGAGCTACTTGCTGTGTCCTGTCAGTTGGTCTCATCCCTCTTTTGCTTCCATTAGTGTTCTGGTCTGGAACATCCTCATCTGTTTTATTATCTGGCAAAGAGCTATTATTTGGGCAAAGGTTATGCTGAAGGTAAAAAAGAGTTTGCTTAAGTTAAGCTTCAGGTCTTGTTCTTCTGGGAGAAAAATGGGAAAGGAATCCACTGCAGTAATAAGGAAAGGCAGAGTTAGTTCTTGTGAGTTTTTGGGGCTCTGTGGTCATGTTCTAGAAGAGTTTATCCCTGATGTTTTTGCCAGCATCTGCGCTTGGCACCTTCAGGCAGAGGATGGACAGAGGGCTCAAGCTGAGCTTTTAGTCTCTCTCGGGCCCATGTGAATGCCCCAAATTCTCCTTGGGACGGCACAAGGAGGCCAGTTCTCTGTTGGTAAGAGGAAAGTGTTGATGGGAGAGAGGCTGGAGGAAGGCTGCAGCTGGAGATGGCGATGGAAGACATGTGGCACAGAGGAAGCAAAGATGGAGAGTGGGCCTTTCCCTGCGCGATCGACTCGGAAGGTGCCATGGCTTCCTGCCTTGCTGAGGGAAGGAAGACTGTGCTGGGCCGGGTCAGTCTTCTGTTGGGTTTTGGAGGATGGGTGGCCAGTCTGATGGAGGTGGTGGGGTGGCATCCCCCTGACCACCCTTTGGCACTTTGGCAAAGAAGCGAGGGAGACGGAAACCAAGCCAAGCACCCACCGGTTTTATGCCCGTTGAACCCTTCCAACCTGGCCACAGTGTGAAGGCTGTTGTGCGTTGCAAAAAGGAGCTTCTGGGCATCATTTTAGCCCACGCATACTCTCTCTTCTGACTCCCCATGTTTTATCCAACTGCAGGGTTTTTGCATGTTGTAGAGCACTCGTTTTTGGCAAGGGCTTCTCTCCATTGCGTCCTGTGGGTTTAGGAAACATGGCGGTGGTTTCTTTAGGGTGGTGGAGCTGGGGGGCTGCCAGAGAGCCAAGGGAGGCTTGCAAGAGCGGCACAAGACCTGCGCCAAAGGCCTTGGGAAAGCACAACTCCGCCAGCTGCTTCTGCCTCCCTTGCCCGCTTGTGGGCTCCCTTCTCCCGTCCGAACTGTGCGCAGCAGAGCCCCCTGACGTTGTACATAGCGCCACAGCCATGTCCTCTGAACCCAGTCGTGTACGTATGCGTGTGTGTGTGTGTGTCAGGTGTACCTCTTATACTGTGGTAATGATTATTTAGTTCCGACGTCTCAGCCCTCCTGTGGGTGCCATGCCTCCATTCCTGCCATGACCGGAAACGGCATTGACGGCGTGCGTGACAAACATTTGCATTTTGCTTTTTATTTTTCGTTGTTTTTTTGTACAGAGGGAAAAACAAACCCTTTAAAATGTCTTTCAACTGATGTAACTATTCTGGTGCTGTTAACTTGTTCCTCCTTTTTACTCTCTCCTCCTCTAATTTATTTTCTCTAGCAGTCCAAACTATCCTGGCCTTTTCCACAACTGTCTTTCTTAAAAACAAATAATAATGATTTCCCCTCCTGCCTTCATTTTAAAATAGTCACTGCTACAAGTAACAAATGCACTGTGAAGACTCCAGTATTAATAAAAGTTGTACTGTACTTAATACGAAGTGGTCCTTCTCCAATGGCGCTCTCTTCACTTCTTGCTTGCTTGTTCCCTTGCAAAGCTGCAGTGTCTCTCCCCAGATCGGCTTAACTCTTAAAATGTAAACTCTGACCACCAAAGTAATTTGTTTAGCTCTCCTTCTGGAAATGATGGCACTTAACCCAAGAGTCCCCCTTTTCAACAGGGAAAAATTGTTTAAAATACCCACATTTCTATGACAATTTGCATTCTGTGGCATTTGCTTTTTTGGCATGAATCCACTTGCAGCCAGGAAATCCTATTGAAAGAAGTCCATAAGCCTGGGTCATGTCAGCTGTGGCAGGAGCAGAGATTACCTGGCCTTGGCTTGACTAAAACACTTCCAAGGGAGATGGCCCTGGAGCCCAACTGGGCAAGGGAACGGTAAGGGGACACATTGCAATTTCCCAGTTAAATGGGGGTTGTGTTCCTCTAAGCTGTAGCCCAGCCCTTGGTAAGGATCCCCTAGAAGCCACCAGCCGCCGCCTCCGATGATGGAAAAGAAAAGGCTTTTTAGAGCCAACAAATGGAAAGAACTGAGGACTGCATCCAAACCACCATCATTTTTTGCTGCCTGCCTCTGGGCCAGGATAGGATGGAATCGCTTTGTGTGGATTCCTCCTGTTGCCATCCCACTGAACGTGGCCCAAAACATTTTAAACAAGCAAGCTTTCTTTTAATATTCATATCTTTTGAAAAAGAGAACTGGGAGCATTCTCATTCCCCCAGGAGTAACAGCCTTTTTAAAGAAGGTCAAAAGCTAGGGCTTATACTGTTTTCCGTAATTCAAGAAGGGGATTTTTGTCTCGAGCCACATAACCCCTCGTGTGCCTGGGAAACGCGGCCACGCAGACCTAGAGAAATCTTCACTGCACCAGAGGCTGGGGAGACAGAAATGGCTGTCCCAGAACCAAGCAGGGCACAGAGGCAGGTTTGCAATGAGAGGAAAGTGCCAAGAACTTAAAAGCATTCTGTTTCCTACAGGGAAAGCCACTTCAGCCTTTCCAGGAGATTGCGCTCAACCTGCTGCCAAGGCAGACAGTCCGGTGGCAAAAAACGCTGAGCATTAAGATGCCAAAAGAGAGACAGATGTGGCCCTGAGCGCCCTGCAGTTAAGCAGAAGGAAAAGGCAGCCTCTTGGTTTCAAGGAGACAAAATGCTCGCTCTCAAGTCTTTTGGCATCTTCACGTTATGCACAGCTGAAGTCTCGGCTTTCCTCTGGGGCCAAAGAGGCCGAAAGAGTTTTCAGACCAGTTAAAAATAATGTGGGAAAAGTCAGGGCCATGATCTTTTCTTACTGCACACTTCTTTTGCGCTTTTGGTAAAAATTCAGCCGGCATCAGATTAGGTCTTGACTAATACTTGGCTGTTTTTACAACCTTTGCTACCCATTCTCCTTCCAACAAGGCCAGGCAGCCACTAGAAGTAGGAGAGAAACCTGCCTTGCGCAAGGCCTTTTCCCGCAGAAGCCTCGCAGCTCCAAGAGAAGAGGTGAGATGCTGGTGCTGCGTCCCAAGGAGCCAAAGGCCCACAGAAGCCATCTTGGGGCCCTGACCTCCAAGAAAGGGGCAGACGCGCCAAGGGACACTCCTTGTGCCATGTGCCTCCGCCCAACCACAGAATGGCCTTACACAGGCACAGAGGCTGCCTTGGGCTTATGGGAGGAACACCCTCCTTTTCCCCAATTATCTACAGCCAGGGCCCAGCCGGCGCTGCTAGACAAGGGCAGCAGCAGCGACAGGCCTTTGGCTGCCAAGAGTGGCTGACACAAGGCCGGCTGAGCAAGTGGGGAAGAAGAGGCTTCCAAGTGCTTTTGGGGGCACGCCTGGGCCACCCTCCCCACAACGTCTGCATGGCTTGATCGCACCCTCCTCTGCCTGGCTATGTGCAGGATTCTGAGAGAAACCATTGACTTAACAGGTTTGCTGCTCAAACTTTAATGCAGAAGCCATGTTTTCTTCTAAAAATGAAAAACAAAATGCTTTAGGGCCAGATCACAGTGGCCACCTCTACAAATGGTAAAGACTAATGTGGTATCAAGACTATATTTACAACACAGAGATAAAAACAGAACCCTTCCCTGGCACTGCCCCCCCCCTTCCACCCTTTTTGGCTCCTCACAGTCTCACAAAAAGAGTGCCAAGGTGGGCAGCTGTGTGGAGGCATCTGGGCCAGGGAAGGAGGCCATGAGGGCACTGTCCAAGGGTTGCCAAGTCTCCCCAGTGCAGCTCCTGAAATGGGTGAGGCCCTGGGGCAGAATACAGAAGGAATGCCCACAGCAGGTGCAGAGGCACCAAGAACAAGGAAGGGATGGGTGCAGGGGACCAGGTCTTCATTAAACCATCTCTGGAGGAAAAGTCTTTGCCAAAGCCCTGCAGGGGCCCTGCTCAGAACGCGTAGCGAGTGCGAATGTCCTCCAGCTTTTTGGAGACCTCCGGAGGGGTCCTGTCCAGTTCTTCGGATACATTCTTCTGTTTGTTGGGTTCCATGGAGTTGAACTGTTCGCAGAGGTCTCCATCAATGACGTTCTAGTGGGGGGGAAAGGAGCCAGCCTTAGAAGCCTGTCACACAGAGATTCTAATAACTGAGAGCAGCCTCAGAACAGTCTGGGAAGTGGGCAGCGGGTCTGGCATGGCTTTGGCCCCTTGGGAAGCAAAGTTTCTGCCTGGAAGAGAAGCTTCGTGCCTGGGGTAGCTGAAGGGCACTGGAAGCCAAGAAGCGGGAAAAGGAGTGACTTGCATGGCCCAATGGCCCTACTGTTTACAGTTGTAAACTGCTTAGACACTGCTAGCTCAGTATGAGGCGGTATATAAATGAAGCTGTGTGTTTACTGAAGATCACCCACAAAGCTCTCTGGCATGGAAATTAATCTTTTGAAATATCCTTGGCCAAAACTATTCCAGAAGCCCCAGTCCACCCGCTCTGAAAGAAAGGACAAAAGGCAAGGAGCATGCAAGGAGGAACCAACCAAAGCAGCCCTACCTTGACAGGGAAGTAGTAGGAGCGGAAGCTGAGGTGGTCTCTCCCGCAGAGAGGAGGGTGCTCAGACCTGAGGTGCATCTCAACGTGTTGGAAGAAATCATGATCCTGAAAGAAACCGACAGCTGTTTCACTAAATTCCCTCCCCGGAAAAGCTACACCGGACAACCAGCAACACAACCAGGTTGGGCCCTGATTTGGACTCTTGCTTCAGATCGTTCTCTCCCATAAGGCACAGGCCTCTCCTCTTCTGCCTCCCCTGGTCATTCAGGTGGGGCTGGGTAAAGCCAAGAGGGCCGTGCAGGGCAAGGTGAAGCCATATGGCAGAAACCCCACGTCTAGCTCTGTGTTTCTCAACTCTTTCCCTGGGAGTGGGCTTCTAGCCACAAAGAGTCCCGGGGACTGGAGGCCAAGGGAGCCTTAGATCAGGTTGGAGGAAGCGCAGCATGTGAGCCCCACTCCTGTCCCAGGACACCCTCCATATTTTATTTTATTTTTTTGGAGGGGAGGAAAGTGTTTTTTGCCCAGAAATGCCCCCTAAGGAGCTTGAGAGGTAATTTCAGAATGTTTTTGCCAACCTTTGGCCATTGTTTTCTTCAGGAGTGCCCCAGAAGTAGACTTTTGGCTCACTTCCTGCTGGGAAGGCAGCCATTTTGCCCCCCCCCACGTCTTGGGGGCACTTTGGGGGGGGACATCTAGACATCAGGCCAAGTTAAAAGTCCCCAGAACACACAGAGTGCCTCTTACCTCATGTGACGTGAATGGGACCAGGATGCCAATGCCCCCAGACAAGGTAGTGTAGACCAGGGACTCGGAGCCTCCGGGGATCAGCGTTGTCTTTTGGAGAGAGAGCACCGTTTCTCCCACATGGTAGTTCATGATCACCTCCGCCTGGAAGGCAGGCAGAAGTCAATGATCCAGCAGCCAACCTGGGCTTTGAATGCCTTGCAGAAGAGGAAGGCTGTCTGTCTCTTGCGCACACGCGCGCAGTCACAAACATGCACATTCACTCCACAGACAAGCAGCACTAACAGGTCACATTATTCTCAAAAGAAAGCTGCTGCAATAACTTTGCCGCTGGGTTAGCAGAAGGTGTTCTTCCATGCTGCAAAGCCCTTTGTGGCATATATGCATTTCAAGCACTATATCTTAATATGGCTATTTGCTTTTTCTAAAGGATGCTGCAGTTGCCTTGAGAATAAAAGTGAGCCTGGGAAGAGCTCACACCAGAGATGGAGAGAGGGACTCTGGATTCAAGTTACCTTCTGGGAAGCGCCATTGAGAAGTCCTCGGTCCCACAGTGCCTTGTTGCCCGTTGGGTCTTCGTCAACCTCGTCATTCGTGTTTGGTGGCAGTCTCACCTGCATTGAAAACGGGTGAGAGGAGCAAATTCACTGCTGGGCCCCAAAGACACCTGGAGGACTGGAGCAGTTTCAACTCAGAGGAGAATCTTTGCAAGCCCAGGATTCAGAAGAGCAAAGGCTAATATGCCACCCCCAGACCAACAGTTGAAGAGTAGGACTCAGTGCCAGGGGCTGCATCCTGGTAAAGCACAGCCCAGCAACTGGAGGAGGAGAGAAAGGCAGGTGGCTAATGCCAAGCCTCAGCTGAGCCTCTCACAAAGAGCAGGCTTCTCCAGCAAAGCTCAGATTCCCTGGGGCTCTTCAGACCAACTCACCACGCAGATGTTGCCAAACTTGTCTGCCCCGGCCACAGTGTCATAGTCCAGGAGGCAGGCAGTGGTGACCCAGCGCGGATGCGTGTCGTCCGCAAAAATTATGAGCTGGTTCTCATTCCTTTTGTAGCGCACCCAGATGAAGCTCTCTTGGACGTCGGACACGATCACTCGGTGCCCAATGGTCTGGATCCCACAGATGTAATTGGCAATGTGCTGTGAAGGGACCAGAACCAAACGCCAAGTAAGTAAAGAGGGAGGGGCACAGCAAGCTCTAGCAGAAAAGGCACACTATTCCTGAAGAGCCTCCCTGCACCACGCTCCACTGCCAAGCCTCAACCCAAACAGAGCTTCAGGTCTCTCTGTCCCACAAGGCAAACAGAATGGGAGAGCAGCATCAGCAGCGCTCTCCAGCCAAGGGAGGATTAAAGGCAGGCAAGGCTTGGCTTAGCCAGGGCCCCTTGCAAGAGGACCATGACTCTGGAGAACTCAAACCCTCCAGTCTCCCTCTCTCCTCCCTACAGGAGCAACAAGGTCAGTGGTTCTGGATAGAAGCAAAGGAGAAAAAGGAAGCTCTCTCCAGGCAAATGTGTGTTGGCCAGTTGCAAAGTTAGCAACAGCTGCAGTAAAGCCCAAGAATGTGACCTACATCCAACATTCTGCGCTGGGAAATCACATATTCTGGCCTGGCATCTTTGCTCCTCAGAACCTGAATTCTCTTCCTTTGAGGTGGAGCAAAGGTAAGAACAGGAATTGCCCTGTGCACAGTCTATCATCAAGTTATGACACCTCCAAGTCTAAAGAAAGACTAGCACCAAAGCCTTTGTTTTTGAAGTATCCATATGTTCACTGATACTAGGGAAAACCAAAGTCAGCCCAGAGCTTGTGCACAGGCATGGCAAAGTGTGCCCCCAGGGCTCAATTTAAAAAAATACCATTCGCCACTAGATGCCCCGAGAGGCCTTTTAAAAGACAGGGAGTGACCAGAGGACTTCTGGCATTTTAAATGAAGCCTCTCCTGGGCTTAAAGATAGAGCGAGAAACATGAACCACAACAGCCCCAAACATTCTTAAGGGGTAAAAAACAGATTGCTTTGCAAGAGGTATGGCAGTCCAGGGGGTGGGGGGGGGAGGCATTGGGCCCCCTAACAGCCAACACTTGCCTGCTCCTTCCGCCAGCCCTCAGAGTACCCCCATCTTTGAAGCTGCAAATACCTTATTCTCACACTTCCGGAGCAGCTTCTTCTTGCCCAAGTCATACACTCGCAGGAGTTTCCCCACGCCAATGAGAACCCGGCCCTGGAAGGGAGCAATGGCTGCTGGCACCTCCTCCACTGGGGTCTGAGAAAAGGGGACAGAGAAAAGGCACCCATTGGGATCCTCATCCAAACAGAGACAACCAAACATCTATTAGCAAAACTGACCTTTACAAAAGCCAATCCCAAGTGTGAAA
>NC_056529.1:1808343-1813647 GCF_019175285.1 Sceloporus undulatus | reverse complement strand
GAGCCTGCTCCCTGGTACAAGACACACAGGAAGACCAGCAGCAGAGACGCAGGGAGCCCTCAGGTCAGGCCCAGCCATGAGTCTGACGGTGCTCCTGGAGACCAGGGGAGCCCAGCAGGCCAACTAAGCTGAGCCCTAGCCTCTGGGCAAGTCTGGTCCTGGGAAGGCACACAGGTCCAAGTGATGGACCTGCCTCAGATATTGCCTCTCAGGAACGAAGGGAGAATTCAACGGTTTGCAGCCCTACACAAGCAATTTTCCCTACAGCAATGGAAAGCCACATACCTGACCCTTTTCTCAAGAGAGATGCTACAAGTTCCATTCAGAATACAAGCTAAGAGTAGCCCCCTTCATCACAGACTGATGTTCTCAGCTCACAATGGCCTTCATTCCAAATTACCAGGCCATTGTGCAACAACTGCAACTATCACATCAGCATTCCTGCTACTCAAATGTTTTATGAAACAGCAAAGCAAAGAGAGGGCAAACTGAATGAGACCCACAGGCACCATCCAGAGAACAGCCGCCATGCCATGTGGCAAAGTCTTGATGGTAAGCGGCATGTGGATGGAACTTGCTGGTTACGGACCTCTATCTCAGCCAGAGTTTTCTTTCTACAAGGGTAAAGGGACTGCCTGCCTGCTTCTTGGCAGCCCTTTTTGTGAGCCTGGCGCTGACCATTCCCAGACTGCGTCTGACCCGGCTGCCGCAGGGAACTTACCTTGTGGAGGAACTCAAGCTTCTCACCATTATTCACCAGCTTGTAGGTGTAGACAAACCCTCCAGCCACAGAGCGTGGGTTCAGGATCAGGTCCTTGGCTACGCCCACCAGAACATGCCAGTCATCCCCACTGTTGGCAAACCGGCACACTGCCACACTGGGAAGAAGAGTAAGGAGGGCATCACTGGGAGGACCATGGCACTCACTGAGAACCAACCAATGCCTGGTACCCCACCGCGGCCCCCAAGCACATCCCAGCCACTGAGCCAAGAGCCTTACCTGAAGGCTGCTTCATTCTGCTCCAGCTGGACGAGGTCCAAAGTGTTTCCCTGAATGGGGTTCATCACCCTGACAACGGAGGCCCACTGCCCATTCCCTGCCTTTGGGGCACCAAAGATGGACTCTGGGAGGTTCTCGTTCAGAAAAGCAGCTGCCATCTCTGCAGCCAATTCCCGCTCGTCTTCCCCTGCAGCTTCCACCATTTCCTGAGAAGTGTCAAGGTGCAAAATGTTCAAGCCACATAAACAACAGAGGGGTTAAATCCTACACTATGACAGATCCTTGAGGGTATTTGGACAGCAGCTGCTCTTTGGCCACAATCTCCCAATGACTTCACTGCTGTGCTCTGTGCCACAATCCCTTTCCCACTCAGAAGGAGCTCAGCCCCAGTGAACAGGCCCATTGGAGGCAGGTCCCACTTACCTCTGCCATCTGCTGCTTTCGCTGGGCTTTGGTTGCTTCCGTATAGGCATTGTGGTCGGTCTCAATGATGATTAAGTTGTTGCTCTCGGGGTGGATGACAAACTTCCTAGGGGTGTACTGAAGTGGGAAGGCAACCTGGTTGAAGACAGCGCCCAGCTTCTCCAGTGCCAGAATCCTGGAACCCAAAGGATGCCACGTTAAGGCCACACGGGACTTCTGGCACAAAGCTCCTGCTCACTGCCCCCTACTTACCAGAATCTTCACATACACACTCAAATCCGACACCTGCCCCCCACTAGCTGCCAATAGAGTACTCCATGCTCTGGTCACAAGGATATCATGCCAGGCAACCCTGGCACAGCCACTTCCTCCCAGTCTTGGTAAGGTACCTGGATGCTTCCCGGCACTTCCCAGCCATACCAACCTCAGTGTGTTTGTGGAGATGGCAACGATGCCTTCTGGGCATTGCTCTGAGGCAAAGCCAGAGGCAAACTCCAGCGTCTCGTATGAGAGGGGGGTTAAGTGGAAGCGCGACTGATAGGAGTAGCTCAGCCACGAACGACTCGACATGGCCAGCACCTGGAGCAGGAGGGGAGACAGCAAAGAAGGGAAGGTCACCTGGTGGGCAGCAAGGCTTCTCCCTATGGGGATCTCTCCCGCCAAGGCCCCCTTTGCTACACCAAGATGAGAGAGCTCAGCAGTGACAAGGGCACAAGCGCCAATTCCACCACTCAGTCCACAAGCTAGACGTGTTTGAAAACTTTGGCAGCCAATTAACTGTGGTACTTTGATCTTGGTGCCCCTCCAAGAAACCCAGCCCCCAGCTCCACGCTCTCTTAGGGGAATAGCCCCAGCTCAGTATATCTCCCAACTCCCCCCTCACCGCTTCTTGGCCTTGCATCCGGACGCGGAAGAGCTTCACAGGGCGTGACCCGAGATACCTGGTCCGAGTGTCAGAAAGATCTCCAGTGACCGGGTCAAGCACAGTCCGGAGCAGCACACCATTCTGGAACACGGACACAGAGAGGGGAGGACGGCGATTCGGGTTAATTCAGGAATACCAAACGATCTGCATCTTTTGATTCCCAACATCATTATTTCCACCTTCTCTCTGGCACGAGCAATGTTTGATGCTATCAAGGTACACTTTCTCCTTTTTACCCAAGTGGGAAAGGAGGTGTGGATCCCCTTCTAAAAATGCAGGCTAGAAACAAAAAAGAAAGGGCACTAGATCAAGAGTGGAGCATCCTGGCCCCCATCTCACACAGGCCCAGCCTAATCCTTCGTGACAGAGTTGCTTGGTCTGCTGGGGGCAGGAAACAGGAACACACTGACAGCAAGGGAACTGTGCCCCTTCAAGCAGAAGGGGTCTTCCACTGGGGAGTCTGGATGCCCGGCATAGTGACTGTGACTTATGCTGCCCCCTTTCCGCAGGAATTCAGGGCAAAAGGAAAGGAAGGAGGGGAAGAAAAAGGAAGGGAGGAAAGGATGGCAAAATAATGTTCCCTTCTGAGTTGGCAAGTTAGAAAGAGGTCCCGGTGCAACACCAGATTGGGCCACATGCTGCTTCAGGAATATGGAGGCTCCCTTATTGGCAACCAAGCTCTGATCTAGTCCTCCACACTTAGCAACAAGTCCCTCCTGCCTGGGAAGGACCTCCAAGGAGAAGCCTCACCTGCAAGCCAATGTTCAGGTACAAGAATCCAATGGAGCCTCTCTCCCCCAGCTCATCCTGCTTCTCCGCACCCCCCATTTCCACAATGCACAGCGATTCTGGCTGGGCAGGGAGGGCCTGCATGCTTAGAGGCTGCAGACAATCCTGAAGAGGAGGAGGAGGAGGAAGAGACCAGTCATTACAGAGGAGAGCAAGAGCACCAGCATTTCTCACACAGGAGGCAGAGAGACAATGCCCTACACCTTGCTTTGCTCCTTACTTGCCTAGGCTTCAAATGAAGCCAGCTGTGCAGCCTCCACCAGAAGGGCCCCGTGGCAGTAGCTCAACTGGCAGCTACCTTCACGCCAGCCCCCCATCATTCCCAGGGGATGAGCGATGGCCAAACCACTGTGACAAGGAGCACCAAGAGCCCACCTGGCTACTCCATCTTCTCTCCTCATGGCAATGAGGGGTTTGAAAGGCAAGCTCTGCAGGGCCGAAGGGGGTGTGAGGGCTGGACTTTTCCTGTGGCTGCCAGGCACCAACCCTATAGCTTCCGTCTATGAAGGGAAGGAAGGCCTCCCTTTTGTTATCAGCACGTTAATTCAAAGCAGCCAAGCTCCTTTCAGACCAACAAGCAACTTGCACCAGGCACTTACAGAAGGGTCGAGGGAAATGATGCGAACGGTATTGTCCACCAGACCAACAGCAAGGAACCGGGAGCGCTGCTCTCCAGGGGGAACGTTGGCCAGGCTCATGCACACCACATCAGCCGACATTTCCTTCCTCTCAGTGTATTCATTCAGTTGGCCAGACTAGTGGGGAAAGGCAAAGAAAGAAGGGAGGCACGTTCAAGTGGGCAAATTATAAGCCAAACCGAACCAATACTTTAACCAAGAGCAGTAGAGTGATTCCCTTCTCAGAAGCACAATTACAGGGTCACCTCATGCGTCTCGGCTGGCCTCACAGAGATCCTGAGGCAAACCATCTGGTTTACTAAAGAAAACAAGGCCTTGGTTCAGCAATTGGCCAAAGCCTTAAGGAAGGTGACACTTTGGAAGTGACTTTTGCCTTGGCCACCAGGACACACGGAGACCAGTCCACACCCTTCTGCCCCGTGGTACAATCCACCTGAACCGTTCCCAGCACAAGTCCCAACAAAATGAACCAGAGTGACACAGGGAGCAGAAGCATATTTGTGTGCAGGTTTCCTCCATTTCTCTTGGGCTTGCACTGGAGAGTTTCCAACAAACTGGTCTCCAAGTCTTTCCATGACAGTCCTAAGTCTGGGAATAACGTACCGGGTCCATTTCGAAGTAGACCAACTCTCCTCCGGTCAAAGCGATCACCACCTGCCTCTGATTCACAGCACACTTGACAATGGTTTTCTTCCCTGGGGTTTTCCATTCATTAACTCGCTTGTCCGCTCTGATGTGCCGGATACCATCAGGATAAACCTAAAGGGAAACAAAAATTCAATGGTGACTAGCTAATACATTATGGCAATCTCCATCATGTGCTAGATAGACTTCCTCTTGCCTACGCATTGTACCTCACCAGCCTTCTCACCCACATCTGCCCACCTCAAAGTGACCTTTTCCTCTATCTAGTTAGCAGACTTCCAATCTTACATAGAATCAGAGAGTTGGAAGAGACCGCAAGGGCCATCCTGTCCAACCCCATTCTGCCATGCAGGAAATCCAAATCAAAGCATCCCCGGCAGATGACCATCCAGCCTCCGTTTGAAGACCTCCAAGGAGGGAGACTCCACTACACTCCAAGGGAGTTTGTTCCTCTGTCGAACAGCCCTCACTGTCAGGAAGTTCCTCCTAATGTTGAGCTGGAATCTCTTTTCCTGCAGCTTGGATCCATTGTTCCTGGTCCTGTTCTCTGGAGCAGCAGAAAACAAGCTTGTTCCCTCCTCAATGTGACACCCCTTCAAATATTTAAACAGGGCTCTCATATCACCTCTTAACTTTCTCTTCTCCAAGCCAAACATCCCCAGCTCCCTAAGTCATTCCTCATAGGGCTTCATGGTTTCTAGACCCTTCATCATTTTAGTCCCCCTCCTTTGGACACATAGCTCCAGTTTCTCAACATCCTTTTTAAATTGTGGTGCCCAGAACTGGACACAATATTCCAGGTGAGGCCTGACCTAAGCAGAATAGAGTGGCACTATTACTTCTCTTGATCTAGACACTATACTTTTATTGATGCAGCCTAAAAT
>NC_056529.1:1807900-1808243 GCF_019175285.1 Sceloporus undulatus | reverse complement strand
GAGAGGCCAGGCCTGGAAGACAAAGAGCCCTCCTCCAACCACCATCTTGAGGGGGAGAGAGGCCTGGCCTGGAAGACAAAGAGCCCTCCTCCAACCACCATCTTGAGGGGGAGAGGCCTTGTAATTTTTTGTATTGTGTTGCAATTTTACTGTACACCGCTATGATCATTGCGGAATAGCGGTCTATAAATAAAAATTATTATTATTATTATTATTATTATTATTATTATTATTATTATTATTATTAACTTGTGGTCTACTTGGATTCCTAGATCCCTTTCACACAGATAACTCTCTCATTCATCCAGGTGTCCCCCATAATCCTATATCTGTGTATTTCATT
>NC_056529.1:1653671-1807800 GCF_019175285.1 Sceloporus undulatus | reverse complement strand
ATTCAGGTCATTTTGAATTTTGATCCTGTCCTCTGGGGTATTAGCTATTCCTCCTAATTTGGTGTCATCTGCAAATTTGATATGTATGCTCCCAATTCTGTCATCCAAGTCATTGATAACATGAACAAGAATCAGCTGTAGAGAGATCTTGTAACACCTTTGAGACTAACTGGAATAAAGAAGTTGGCAGCATGAGCTTTTGTAGACTTCAGTGTACTTCCTCAGAAGTCTAGCAAAGCTCCTGTTGCCAACTTCTTTATTTCAGTTAATCTCAAAGGTGCCACAAGATCTCTCTACATACTGATTCTACAGACTAACATGGCTATATCTTTGAAGAATCTGCTGGAGTGAGATGAGGAAAATCAAGGAAGTGTCTAGCCAGAAGTCTGTATGTATTTTTAAATTGCACATGATGGGCAGCACAAAGGATCAGATCTTCTGTGAAAGCCAAACTGCCCACAAATGGGAGAAGTGGTGCCCCTTACCTGCACCAGGGCATCGTCCCCCAACAAGGAGCAGGACAACGTTGGGGTGGTGCCAAGGAACCCGGAGTCTGTCACTTCCTCTACTGTTTCCCCGATCGACAGCACAAGCGTGGCATTGACGAAGGACACAATGATGTAGGCATCGAATTCATCTAATTGCAGTAGCAAATGGGAAAGGCACCAAGGTCAAAAAGGTTTGCAAAGCCAGTGTAGCCCACAGAAAGTCTCCTTCCCCTTCTATCAGCACATTAATACACATGCTCACAATAACTTCAGTCCCCAGAAAGAGCTGCCTTTATAAGTAAGATAATATAATACTATTTTGCATTATATGTAATTAATAATATATGTATCTAATAATAATATTATGTTAATAATAATATATGTAACTGTACAGAATATCAAAGCTAAATAATGACAACTGTGTCCCAAGCAAAGAAACCTCATGGCCCATCCCAATCACGCTGTGGCCCTTGAGGGCTGGGGACCAGACAGGAGGCTTGCCCAAAACTGAAGCAAGGCCAACTGGCCAGCCTGCTCCAGCCCATGCCACCCATCCAGCTCCCCACAGAATTGGTGGCCTCCACGATGCCAATGATCAGAAGCCAGCAATACCATTTTGCCTAATGAGGCTGGCTGGCCAGTCTCCTGTGAAGCGCTGGAAAAACCCAGCTGGTCTCATCTCAACGGAGAGATCGTGAGCTTGCATCGGGGGCTATGTAGCCCCTGCAATGGCCTGACGTGATCAGGTTGCTCAAGAACAGAGAGAAAGTCACCGCAAAAGAAGGATATTTGAGAGCCAGTGAGCATACGGATACATGAGGAGGATGGCCCTCTCTTAAGAATCCCTTCATCTGGGCTGCCACCCAAACCGACGATCCTATGGGTTGGGTACAGCTGGAGCGAAAGCCCCTGCGGCTCCTTTCCCATCCGTGCGAAACTGCTCAGGCAGGACAGCTATGCTTCCTGCCAGCTCAGGCTCATTCCTCCCATGCGCCGCATCGTGATTACGATAAAAGAAACCAAGAGAAAACCTGCAAGGCAATAAACATGTACCAACCTAAACTTATACTTGTATAACGCAATGCAGCTAAAACACAGGATGCTATTAAGACACCTCTCTTAAAAAAGATGGGGAGGGGAGATCTATAGTAGGCTAGAAAGGCAGGAGCAGAAGAACAGTCCCCTCCCTTGCTTGCATCCTCAAAGAGTGGAGCCCCATTTAGTTACAAAGCTGAAACCCTGGCCTCCTGGGCCTGAGACAGAGTGCCATCAATGCCCCAGGCCCAGCAGCCCTGGCTTAGCAGAGGATCCAAAACCCAGAGCTGGCCTAGTCTAGTGGAGCAGCCAGGATGCTGGAAGGAAAGCATTCCTTCCTGAGAAAGATCTGGGCATGAAGGTGGGGATTTCCCCATATAATAAACTAAGTCCTGAATGCTACGAATCGCAAGGGAGGGATGCCAACTGTCGCTCAACGTTTAGCCAGCCACTGGCAATGGGGCAACAAAACAGATGGAGAAGAGAGGAGGGACGCACTGGGTTGGCAGTCACTTCTCCTCTCTCTTCACTTGCACTGCAAGATAAAAGGGCAACGCTGAAAGAAAAGGCACTTGTTCAAGATGCTAAGTGCCAAGCAAAGCTGGGCCTTGCATCCCAGGCACAAAAACACTCCTCCTGTGAACCGAGTTTTCTGCTTCAGCTGCACCCATTTCACAGAAACCAAGCTGACAAAAAGGCTGAGAGGTCAGTAACACAACCCCTAAAAGAGGGCCAACCTGAGCCCAAATACCAAGTCCCATATTTGGCAATAAAAAGTGCCTCCCCTCCTCCCCTCCCCGAAAAAAGTCACAACACACACCTGCTAGTGGAAACAGACATCAAGATAACCTCGGCAGATATATTGTGTATGCACACATACATACAAAAATAGGCAGAGTAACTCTCACCCTCATTGCCCCCTCCCCATGGCAGCCATTTTAGGAATGGGCAAGCCCGCCCACACAGAGCATCCATTTTGTTACCACACACATTCAGCCCCCATATGCCCACAGTTCCCAAAAGGGCTGTCCTTCCTCCTTGACTGCTACAGAGCCAAATAACCTCAGCAGAAAGGGGTGGGAGTCACATGGCCCTCCAAATACTGTTGGACTGCAGCTCCCAGCAGCCCCCAAAGCCAGCGAGCCAGTGATGAGGAATTCTGGGAGGTGGGGTCCCCAGAAAGTGGTCCGATGGCCAGGAGGGAGCTGTCCTGAGGAGGCTGGAAGGGGAGCCTGCCCGCCGTCCCTCGGCAGGCAAACAGAAACTCTCCTGCCCCACAACGAACACAAGGCTTTTAAAAGCATGCAGTTTTACTGACTAAAGTCTTCTAAGTATTTGTAAGAGCTTATCACTGTATTTGTTTTAATTTCTAAAGGCGCTTTGAGTCCTTTGGGGAAAAGGAAGGAAATCCATCAATCCATCATAAATGGCCAATGTCTGAAAAGGACCGCATGCAGACCACTCCGTCCAGAATACTTGTTCTTTTCAGTCCACAGAAACTGTATGGAAGTTTGTAAGCTTTAAAAGAGACTAAACACTGAGACATGATACACATCTGCAAACATGCATCTTCACTTCCATCTAAACCACCACATGCCTCTCACGTTCTGCTTAGAAACAGCCACAACCGCTTTCCTTCAGGCAAAGCCACCAACCATCCTTCTAGGCCTCCAGTCACAACCACTGGACTCTCATAACAAGCGTGACGCAAACCTGGCGTGGTGGGCAGTTCTGCAATCCTCTGCTTGCACTGGGGCACTTAGTAATAAGTGCCACAAGGCTGGCACAACCACAAAACACTGTGCTGGATCTGCTGCCACTTCCTTGCTTTGCTTGGATTGGGGGTAGGAGGACCCTGCCATTATCACTGTCCTCCTCCACCGCTTTCTTCATCTGCAGCCCTTCCGATAAGCTGCTTCCCTCATTTCCTTGGCCTCAAGACTTCAACATAAGCTGGGTAGTTACCGATTATCAACAGCCCTAATTGCTCATGAACTGATTTATATCCCAGCATTTCTCCCATATGGAACCCAAAGTGGCCACCACTAATTTGGTGCCATCTGCAAATGTGAGTTTCCAGTCCAGCACCTATTCTAAGTCCTTTGTAAAGATGTCAAATGACACTAGTCCCCACACAAGACCCTGAGACATCTCACCGGTAACTTCTCTCCATGATGAAGGGCAGCTGTGGGTGAGCACTCTCTGGATTTGATCTGTCAACCAATTCCAAAACCATCTAACTGTAACACTGTTTAGTCCATACTCCCATACTGAGTTCTTGCAGACCCTTGCAGATGTTCTGAGGGATTCCTTTACAAGAAACGTAACAGAAAGGCTTCAAGGTTGTCCCATCCACGCTCCCAGCCCACTCCAGCTAACAAAGCAGGGCCACCAGCTACTGTTTAGGTACACACCTGTGGGAGGGGGTCAGCACCTCTACCACCAGCCACCTGCGGAAGAAAGAAGAAGGCTTGGTATTGGTAGGATCACAACCACGTACCAGCCGAGGTTAATATTTGCCATGAAAGGGTTTATATTGCACACAGGCCCAACACAAGAGCAATAATATCTGCACAGGAACAAGCCTTCCTGGGCTGGGGCCACATTATAACAATTTAGGGATCCAAGTCTGCTCTTTTGGAGCAACTGCTATCAACACATCAGAGTCACAGATATCAAGACCCCAAAAGAAACAGGAAAAGGAAAAGCCACCGCCTTCCTCCAAATTTGGGGACGGGGAGAATCCCCCTCTTTTCCCCCTGATTCTTTGGGTGAGCAAATGACTGACAATTAGGTGAATTCAGAGTTCATTACAATTTTACACTACTGAAAAACCCACCACTTTACACACTGCCACAGTAAAAAAAAGCTCATGAGAACCCTAGCCATCACATAGAAGCAAGAGAACTGGGATTCACTCAGGATATCTGGACACTTCATAAGAGACTGAAGTACACCTGGAATACATTTATTTTCGCACAGGGAAGCATTTGTATGGAACAAGCTCTGCTCCATGAAAATTCAAACTGGCGTTATCAGAGAAAACTCAAGCTCACTTGCTCCGAGTGAACAATGAGCCATCTTTCCACGCCAGAAAATTTGAATTCAGAATATGTCCTGAGAAAACAGTCCTGTAAACGGAGACAGCCAAAGCTCATCAAGCCCTGGGCTGGAAGAGATGTCAAGAATAGCAGGGAGATCACATCTGAAGATTGCAGGCGCATGACCCAGAGCACTGATTTAGGCATGGAGCGGTGCCTCCCAAACCCACAAGAGAAACAGAGAGAGAAACAGCATGGCAACTCCAGCACATGCTGCAGCAAAGTCCACCACCTCTGTATTTCTCAGAGATGGGCTGATTATCAGGCTGGGAGCTACAGGAAGATTCATACAAGTGGCAGTGGCCTGACCCCAAACCTTTAGAGCTTTTAGGAACAGATCCACTTTTCCCAGGAGGAGTGCAAAGGGAAAGGCAGCCATGGCTAGGAAAAGAGACCCCAACCCCCGCAGCCAACGGTCCTTCTGAGGCCGATCCTCATACCCCAACTGCAAACCATTTCCTGCCTTCAGAATCAACTAAGACCCAATGCTAGATCAGCAGATCAACAGACAAGCCACACCTCCATCTAGCGGCTAAAATGAGTCTGTTTTCTAGTGCACAGTCCATTCATCACTTGAAAACACAGAACCATATTTTCTACAGGTCTCAGAAGTAATGTATTCTTTTACACATCCTTCAAAGAGCTAAGCAGCCACCACATTAAAACCCAATTCAGCAAAGAAGACAATGTAAAAGCCAACACCTGCCTGCACAGAAACGTGTCTCCCAACCGGCAGGAGAGCATCAAAGACTGGTACCAGCCTGGCCACCGATGCCAGGGGCTTGCAGAGCCTGGGAGCTGCCACCAAGAAGGCCCCTTCTCCTCCCCCAGGCTCAGAGGAAAGGACCTTAAAACCCAGGGAGGTTCATATGGGAGAATATGGTCTTAAAGACAACCTGGCCTTGAATCATAGAGGGCTTTATAACAGGTCAAAGCCAGCACTTTGAATTGTATCTGGAAACAGAGACTGGTAGCCCAGAAAAGCAGTAAGTGCATGAAAGTAGTACATAAACAAATAAAGGAGGTTTGCCATAGTCCTGAAAAGGTTAACAGCCAAAGCTGGGTACCAAGGAGTCTGAATCATGCCACATGGTCTCAAGAGAAATTCTGGTCTCCAATGCTGAGCGTATAAAGCCAACTTACAATCTCCATCACTTCCAGATGCAGCAGAGAAGCCTTCCTTACCTTCAACATGCCTCCTGACGGTCCATACAGCATTGGGGTTACCAGGCAACTCCGAAACGGCCATTTCAGACACCTACCGAGACAGAACATTTTTCATTTACTGTATGCATCAGTTTTGATGATTTCTCCACCAAATGGTGTTACTAAATGGTTAGCCATCCTGAGGGGGACTCTTACAGAATCAGATCACCAGTCCGTCCAGCCAGCCCTTTTGCACCTCTCCTAGGTACTTTTGGAAACAGAACGCCAGTGGCTTCAATGGGCCATAATGGCCTATCATTGACCAGCTGACAGCATTTATGCAGTTACACTGACTGGACAACTTCATTATTCAGAGGTTCATTCTTCCCTTATCTCTCATCCAGTTTTACAAACTTGTGAACCTGGCAATGTCACCTGCTGTGATTCAGACACTGCTTTCCCCAGTCTTCGTCTGAAACCAGACACTGGAAATGCTGCCTTTGCATCAGCCTGGCTTTTTCTGATTGGCAGTGGCTCTCCTGTCCCAGGCAGAGAGGCATCCCAACCCACAGCTACCCACAACCCTTTAACAGGGCCATGCTTCTCAGCCTATCAGATGTGAGGCACCAGCAATATCCCATCCCCTCTCCCAACCATATGCCAGAAACCAGTGCCATATTTGTGTCCAATGGCTCCCATCAGCCCTAACTCCTCAGGAGACCCTTCCTGCCTCTGTGCTTCTTTGGCTCATAACAAAGACAAAGTCATAGGAGCGTAAAGACAGACAGTAGCAGTAGTTTTGATGGGTCAGAATCCAGATGTGGAAACCCAGCTTGGTTCTTTCTGCCAAGCGCTCCCTTGTTCCCCTCCTTCTCTTACCTCGAGTCCATGCCTGAGGACCCTGAGGGATGACCGGGGGCCCCTTCCACAGGCCACATATAACTGAGGCGTATCTTCATTCGCTAGATCAGCTATCTGCACAAACAATGCCAAGGTACAAAAAGCAAGAAGCTGAAGGCTGTACAACTCAAAATGCACAACCTGCCTGAGCTTTGAAATCTGTGGGGGAGGGCTTTCTTTCTCTTAGTCCCACCACCATCACATTATTATTATTTATTATTATTATTATTTATTACAGGTAAATTTGGTGAGGATGCAGCATAGTGTCTTCATGGTGGCTGCTCCCAGGCCATAGAGCTCCCTTCTAAGGATGCTCAGTTGCCCCTCTCTGCTCTTTTTCCATCAGCAGGCAAAATATCTTTTTTTATTTAGGCAGACCTTTAAGAGACAGAAAGGTGTTCTAAATGTGGTGTTACCTATTTATTAATTAAAACAGCTTTATATATGTATTTTTGAAATACAACTTTAGCTGGACTATGTTTTACAGTTCTGCAAGCTGTTCTGAGTCCCTTTCAGGGAGATAGGCAAGGCATAGTGGAAATAAAAGTTGCTCAGAGTTCTTCGTTACAGCAAAACTGATACACAACTTTGATAAATTAAAATGGGTAAAATAAAAAAGTCTATCCTGCTTATCACTTTGGATCTTAAGAGGCAGCCTGCAATATCAACTCTGGCATTATTCTCGGGGCCCAGGGGACGACATACAAGGCCTGGGGCAAACCCAAGGCAAGGGAGTCAGTCTGCAACTTGAGAGAATAAGAAGGCAGCATTACCTGGCAGCACAAGATGGGAGACAGGCTATCCAGCTCATCCACCAGCACCAGGTTCTTGAGCGGCCGGGGCTGGAAAAAGAACGTGTCCCCTTCCTCCAAAGGCATGGCAGAGGAGAACTCGGGCTCCTCATCGTCGTCTCCCAGGTGAGCGATCTGGTAGAGGTAGCTGCAAACAGGAGACAGGGGCTCTAGCAGGGCTCCAAAGAGAGGGGGGTCTCCACTTTGCCACTGCCCTAACATGGAGGCTTCAGGGAATGCTTGTTTGCTTGAGTGAAAAGCTATGACAAAGGGCAAGAGTGGCTGAAAAGAATCCAGAGTCCCTTCTCCAGCCCCTTCTTCGCCTGCCCCCCCCCCCCACCACAACTGGGACAAAGACAAAATGCCGTTCCCTTTCCAAGGCTAGATGTGATAAGAAGCAGTCATGAGTGTACAGACGCCTGCTTCCCGAATGGCAGCAGCACTTGCAGCGGCGAACATTCAATTGAGTAGCCCTTTTAGAAGGGAATAGCGGTGTCTACTTACTGGTTCCCAAACTCAGAAGCCACAAAGAGGAACCCTGTTTTCAGCACACACATGGCAGCAGCTACTGGAACAGTGTCAAAGTACTTGAGGCGGATTTCTGTGACCTGAAAACCCCACAAAGGAGTCCCTGCGTGAGCCAGACAGCAAGGCTTCTTTATACTCACACCAGTAAACTAGAGCTTGCCAGTGCAACTGGATGGCTTACCATGTCCTCATCAGTCTCCAAGGTGATTTTGAAGATATCACCCTGCTCTGTCTGAGCCAAGAAAAAGAACATAGACTTTGTCTTGTGTGTAGCAGAGCAAACAAAGATCATGCCTCTTTCGGGATCATCCAAGTCATTCTGTCACAGAGAAGAGCAAACGGAGACTCAGTCTTACAGGCATTTTCTTTGTAAGAGTACAAAATACACGTGGAGACTTCATCTCTCTCACCGTCTTCCTGGCAACATCCCATCTCCTCTGTAAAGACTCTGACCTGCCAGAGAGGCTGCCTCTTCCCCCTCACACCCTTCTTCCTTCTCACATCCACCATCTCCTGTCACTTCATCCTTTCTGAGCTCTCTGGAGGAAGGACAGCATGCCTTCTCACTACCACTTTCCCTCCTACTCCATATCCTTTTTTCATCAAGTGGCATCCGGAAAATGTGTGCTCAGCACTGACAGTATGGCTGCCACTCTTTGCCAAATTAAGACATCTAGCCCTTTCTTACAACTCATGTTTACCATCCAATCCATGTGATCCTCCAACCATCCTGCTAGCCAGAGGAAAAGGAACTCATCAAAAGTCCAAGTCTACTTTATTTGTTCCTTACTTTCTCATGACAACTGAATCTCACCATAATTCTATGTGCAAAGAAGGAAGCGCTCTAAAGTGACCCAGCAAGCTTCAGGGAATGAATGTTCCAGTTCTAGTCTGATGCCCAAAACCACACCGCTCTGGCTTTCTAAAAATGGTCAAGTCCAGACCTTTCCATCCCTTACTTTGGCCGACGCCGCATTTGTCTGTCCACTACATTCCTACAGAATAACCCATTTTTCTTTATGTTTGCTAGCCAGAATGAATATTTTCCCTAGCTGGCCAGAGAGTGTTACCAGGATATTCATTCAGAATGGCAAAAGGCCACAATATTCTTACCCGCCTTCTGGGAATGGGACATCGAATATCTGGTTGATCACCAAAGTTTTTGTAGGTGATGTAGTTTTCAGAACAAATGAGCACCCCACTGGGTCCATCAGAGCCTCCAGGCACTGAAAAACAAGAAGGCTTCATGAGAAGTGGAAGAACACCTGCAGGGACAGTCGAGCTCAGGCTCACAAAATACCATTCTTTCCACATGAACTGCATGTGAGAATAAATGGCACAAAGGCTTTCGTCATCATGCTTAATAGGCGTTGGACAGCACAGGCCTACAAACCACAACTGGAGTTTCTTCCAGCAACTTTGCTTATCTCCTAGAAAAGTCAGTACCAGCTGCCTCAGGTTCATTTCTGTCTCTCTCTGAGTTCACTGGTCCCTCAAAGCTAGTTGTCGCATTTCTTCACAATAATGTGTTTGTGCTTGAATGTGTATTGTAATAATAGTGGGGAAAGGGCTGGGCAGGCAAGAGCAACAAAAGGCACAGAAGCCAGAGGAAGAGAAAGGCAAGCAGCACTCAAGGGAGTGGATAGATCTGATGCTAGCTGCAGGCTGCTTGCTCCAAAGCACAGCCTTTTCATCTAGGCAAGGTTTCCAAAAGAGAACCTGGTGTGGAAATACTTGTTGTTCTTTCCATACAGTAGATGCGAGAGCAACAGTGGGGTCTGGTCCAGCCAAAGAAAATGAATTATGACATCTCTAAATTAAGGCAGAACACCTTCTCCCTAAGAAGACTGCAAATGGCGGTACCTGTGATAAGGAAGTTGCCATGCTCCTCCAAGGGCTCACTGTACTTCCGGACCACGTGGTTCAGGCCCAGGTCTAACTCATAGAAGGTCAGGGTCTGCTGGGTGTTGGCTGCTGCTTCTCCTGTGGGATCACTGTCTGCTTCCTGGCCAAAAAAGCAAACAAACCAAGACAGACACACTGGCATCATGTTTTGCCAAGTAAGAGAACAAAGATATGATTTTTAAAGTCAACTGCCTTGGGAGTTACCACTGAAGAGCAGAAAGGTAAGCAATACGCAACTACCTCCAATGTATGTGCCTCGTTCATGCTCATATCCTATGTGCTTCCCCTCTTTTTCCTCCTGTTTCATTCTTGTAATCATTCTTTAATAATCCAATTATGTGTTTAAAAAAGAGAGCTCAGTTCCTCAGTACCTCATAATCCATTTCCAGGCAGGCAAACATGGGGTTTTCAAAGCCTACGTCTACTCCGACCACATGGTAAACCAAGGTGTTGGCCTTGTGGGCCTCCAAAGGGGAAGAAATGGTGAGGCGGGCTGCAGCATCTCTGTTCAGAATGTAGACAAGCTTCTGCTTCTCAATGGCACCTGGGCACACACAAACAGGAAGGGAGCACACCGCAAACACAATGAAAAGCAGGGACAATGTCAACCCTTCAATGCCATGGCAGCCCAGCCTCCCTGGGAGAAAGGAAAGAGCAGCCGGGAGACTTAAGTCACACGGTTTTCTTGGCAAGGTTTGTTCAGAGGTTTTTTTCTCAGGGCCTCGCTCTGAATCTGGGTGAGTGTGACTTGCCTACGGTCATCCGGTGGGTTTCCCTGTCAGAGCGTATATCCATACCATGGTCTCCAGAGCAATAACACAACACTCAAACCACTGCACCACACTGGCTCTGCATTTTAGCCAATAATTATTTTGGTAGGTGTGTATTGACAACCAGCCATCCATTCTAACAAGAACCTGATCAGAAATGGATCCAAGTGTCTTCATGGCTTATTTCAGAGAAGAGACATGAATTCCAATCATCATTTCAGGCCAAAGGAAAAATATGCGCTGTTCTTGGCAAATGCAGAAACCGCAACATTATTTTAGAACCAACGGAAGTGGCACAGTCAAGAAGGCTCCATTCGTCCCAGAATGGGGAAGACAAATGTTATTAAAATTCAACATCCGCATGTCAGCCTTCTCATGTGAGCTACAATCAAAGCCTTCCCCCTTCATACTGTGACCCGTCCAACCCCCTCAAAACTATACTACTACTAATTTGCAAACCTGCAACACCATCACCAAGCTAAAAATCCTCTGAGATCAAGACCAAAATGGGGACTCAAGAGTTAAAAGATCCCCTGAACTGCCAGTGTTTCAGTCAGTATGTATAGCCACACAGCCCTCCTCCGTTCATGAAACCAAGAGACGCATGCAGCCGGAGCAGAATAAATAAATACTCATGGCAGCAACTATTTTGTGCTACAATTGGCTGTTAAAAGATTTTCATAATGTGGAAAGTGGTAAAATGAAAGCAGCCAAATCCATGGATCAAATGTCACCTGGGTCCCAAACTGCCAAAGAGCAACCCTTTCTTAGGGTGCATCTACACTAGAAATGATGCAGTTTGACACCACTTTAAGTGCTGTGGCTCCATCCTATGGAATCCTGGGGTTGTAGTTTTACAAGGTCTTTGCCCTTTTCGTAAGTCAGAGAACCCTAACCTTTCCAACTGAACCCATTTCTTTCTCAGTCCATCTCACTCTTCCTCGCAGTCCCATTACACACTCCCCAACTTACTGATCATGACCGCTCTCCCCTTTGGGTCCACAGCCAAGTACTGTCCGGGAACGATCCTGCGGCAGCCACTCTTGCCAAAGGTTTCCTGGTGAATCTTCTCAAACACATTTTTAGAAGGCTGGTACTCTAGAATGACAATGCGGCCTGAATCGCTGCCCACCACGATGTAGTCTTTGGTCCCACCGGTTAAGCGGAAGGCCATGAGGGAGCGAATGATCCCAAAGACTTCGACTGTCAGCAAAGTATGCACTTTTCCAGTATTGGGATCGGGGCGAAGCAACTCCAGGATCTTCCCTCGGGAAACAACAATCTCTTGCTGTTTAGTACCTAAAAAGAAGAACTCTGTCAGATGATGACTGCAAAGGGAAAGCACTTCTCAAAACAACAACTCAAAGGTTCCTTACAGACAGGTCCTCATAGGATGAAGACATTGTGATTGTTCCCAATGAAGTGAGGGAGAGAATTCATGAACCTGGAGGGCCAGAAATCTAAACTACAAATCTTTTGGGTTCGGTTTAATAGTCAATGGGGCCATCACCTAACTTTTCAGAAGCCACTTTCAAAACTTAGCCTTGGCATCCTTAAGGATACAGTGGCCCCCAACTCACCAACATCTGCTTTAAATCTATGATGAGAAAGGAACATAGCCAAACCAAATCTTTCTTTCCTCCCCCTGAAAAGGCCTGAGCTTTTGTCTGGTTATTAGCCCAGAACCTGTATTCTGACTTCTATGCTTCCTCCCCATGGATCTCTGCTGCCCCACAATGAGAGACGCAGACATGGGGGCTTCTGTGAGGCGGGTGCAGCATCTAGTCACAAATCCTGCATTAACTAGACATAAGAGATAGCAGTGAGAACAGCGCTTACCTGAAAAATTGCCATGGATGGCATAGCTGATGCCCGTGGCTCTCTGCAACGTGATGTTGTAAAGGAACATGGCGCCGGCGGATGGTAGGCCGCCTCAGAGACCCTGCCAGGAACAGGAACAAGCCGTTAGGAGTGGCACCGGCTCCTTCCATGTCCTTTGAAACTAATGCTCACTGGTTCATGACATGGGAGACAGAGCATAGGCAACACTGGAAGGAAGCAAGGATGCCTCCAAGACTGGAACACCTTCTTCAACCTTCCTGATACAGAGGGCCCTTGCTATCCATGGACGCTCAAGCCCCATTCAACCCAATGGCAGAAGGAAATGGCGTCTCTTATAGAGAACGGAAAGTCAAGGTTTCCTATTTGGAGTGTAGGCTTTTTCTGGATATTTAATGGATGCTTAAATCCATAGATTAAGCATGACTGCATTCCCACAGCAAGACAGTCTTGAGGAGAAACTACCTTCCCAGACCTTGAGAACACTTGGTTTCTGGATACACTGAGGTTGGGTCGACTTGCCATCTCACTAGATAAGGTTTTGCGCTTCTAATACACACCCCAAGCTATGTGCCTTTTAAATCAAAATACCGCACCAGCAGAGTTGCCATCTTGGTTTATCATTGTGGTAAAAGCAAAAGCAGTGGCTGCTGGCACCTTATTGGCCTAAACCTTTAAGGCACAGTGCATGCCAGGTTAGATGCCCTTTTGCCCGTTACATGAGGGCTGCAAGCATATGTTTGTGTGGAGGAAAACAAGTAAGGAGTGAGGCATCAGACACGAATAAGTAAATACATAAAGCCTGTGCCAAGTGCCACACTCTGCTATCGCTATTCTGTGTCTGCGCATGAGAGGCAATCGCAAGGGCACCAGCCCAGCCCCGTTCTGCCAGGCCCCAGGGAGGCAGCCCCGGAGCCACACAAGCACATCGCATGCGGCTTCCCTCGGACACAACTGCTCCCGCTCCCTCCATGCGCACATGCAATTGCACACACGCAGAGCAAAGGCTCCGTACACCAATGGCTCACAGCTTATGGCGGCCCTAAAGTGCATGTTTCATGGGGCTTCCTTGCGGCTGCCTTCCGCTGAGGCTGAGAGAGCGGGGCTTATCGCCCAGGGTCCCCCAGCGGCAGGCTCCATGGCTGGGCCAGCATTCGATCCCTGGCCTCGCAGTGGATGACTGCCCAATGTATCCTCTATGGGCAAGTATTCTCCAATGGGGTTCCTTATGCTTTAGCTCCCCAAACGGGGCCCTTGAAGAGCGTTTGGGCTTCAGCCCCCAGAATCCCAGTCCGCTGGCCAACGCGGCTGAGGCTCCCGGGAGCTGGAGTCCAAAAGCCCTTCAAGGGCCCAGTTTGGGGTTGAGGACTCCATTTCCCAGAAGCCTCAGCCATCTAGGCCCAGAGCCGGGGACTCTGGGAGCTGAAGTCCAAACCCTCCGGAGGCCCAGCGCCTGGGAAGCGAGGCAAGTGCCCTCCCAACTGCTGGGCCCTGCGCTCCGCTCACCGGCCTCGCTCGCTCGCCGTCTCTCTGCGGCCCAGGCCTTCCTCTCCGCCGCGGAGGCTCCAGCTGCGGGGGCGAAGGCGGCGCGGATGGCGACGGATCCCTCGCTCTGCTCTCCACCGCTCAGCCCGCGCTCCGCCACCTCGTCGCCCACCGCGCATGCGCGCTCCCTGGGGTCCTTCCGTGGAGGAGGGCTGCGCTAGGCGCGCCTGAAGCAACTCCCGACGCTCCTCGCGGCCGCGCCGAGCCCCAGCCTTCCTCCTCCTTCGAAGGGGCGAAACGGAGAGACACGTTCCCCCTCGGCGCCGCTGCGGAGAGCCCTATTCGCACCTCCCTCCGTTCAGGCACTTGCGTTAGTCTCCTATTTGCAAAGGCTCGAGGGGTCTTCTCTCAGGGCGGAGACAGAGGGAAAGCAAACAGGGAAACCGGAAGTGCCGCTCCCTCCGCGCCGCTCTATGGCTCTCTCTTCGCGGCGCCAAGATGGCGGCGCCTGAGAGGGGCGATATTGGGCGGAAGGCGGCGGGCGCCTCCTCCTCGCTCTCCATGGAGCAGCTCCGCTCCCTCACCGACCTGCAGGACCTGGAGGACGCCTACAGCCGCCTCTGCGCCGAGGAGGTGCGGGGAACCCCAAGTAGAGAGGGAAGGAAGGGGAGCCCGGAGCCCTCGGACCCACATCCATCCCCGGCAGAGTAGACCAGGCCCCTCCGGAGGGCGCTCGCATGGCCTCCCGAGGAGGAGGAGGAGGCTGAGAGAGTGTGACTTAGCAGTGGGCTTCATGCCCGAGTCGGGACCCGAACCCTGGTCCCACGGCCGTCGTCCCGAGGCTCAGACCACTGTGAATGTGGCTTGTACCTAACGCTCCCTCAGAGGAGCTCAAGGCAGACCAACGTGTCATTGGCTGCTTCTCCAGTTGCTTCTTCAAGTGTCTGTGGCCATGGGTTTCCCACTGAGGAAGCAGTGCAAACAGTCGCCTCAGAGAGAGAGGCTGCTCCCTTGCGCTCTTTCCCCAAAGTCTGCGCAAGTAAATAAGGCAGAAGCCCTGTCTTGAGGGGAAGGGAGCCCCGCCAGTGAGGCTCCGCTGCTGAGGAGGCCCTGCAAGCGCTCTGGCTGCTCTTGGCCTCAGAAGGACTGCCTTGGATACTGACGCTATTCCCTTTGCTCTGCTTTCAGAGAACGGTAGAGGAAGAGTTGGAGATGCTTCTGGAGCAACAGGGCACCGTCGAGGGCAAGATGGCTTCCCTCCAGCGCATGGGGTGAGTGGCGCATCCTGCGCAGCAGCAGCAAGGATGCATGAGTAATAGTAGTAGTAGTAATGATGCACTGTGGGAACAATGCCAGAGCTGCCAGGAAGAGACAGCGCTGCCAGGAAAAGGATTCCAGCTCCTGAGAGAAAGAGCTGTTTCACAGTGGAGCATACTCTCTTGGAGATTGTGGCGGAGTCTCCTTCCTTGGAGGCTATCTTTAAAGCAGAGGCTGGGTGTCAATGGGGTGCTTTGATTGAGAGTTCCTGCATGCAGAAGAAGGCCCTTTGGGGGTCTCTTCCAACTCTAGATTCTGTGACAGATTGCCAAAGTGGCTTCTGGTTGAGATGATGCTTTCTGTCCTTTGTTTCCTTCCAGCCCCAACCTGAGCTGATCGAGGGAGATGCCAAGCAGTTGGCTGGGATGATCACCTTCACCGCAACCTGGCTGAGAACGTCACAGCAAGGTCCGCAACTTGATCTTGCCAAGGTAACCATGAGAAGCAGGATAGGATTGTTTTCAAATCCCGCTCTAGAAGCGTTCGGTTCTTATTGATCTTGTGTATGAAATGTATTTCATTCTGATTAATTGAAAGCAGCCCTGAGTCAGAAGGATAAGACAGAAATGGAACAAGTGTAAGCATCATGCAACATGCGTCCAGGGAGTAGGCATCTGCTGTGTTGGGGGCTGGATGGTGGGACTGACTGGAGCGCTTGCAGCCGGGGGGGAGAGGAGGCGGGGTGCTTCTTCTCCAGTTCTTTGCAGCCATCATGAGCTGGTCTACTCCACTTTCCCCTGGCTTGCTGGGAGAAGAGGTAATGGTGCGGAGTGCCCTTCTTCTCGCAGAACCGTCTCTACCAGGCCATCCAGAGAGCAGACGACATTTTGGACTTGAAGTTCTGCATGGATGGAGTTCAGACAGCCCTGAGGAATGAAGATTATGAGCAAGCAGCTGCCCACATCCATCGCTACCTTTCGCTGGACAAATCGGTCATTGAGCTGAGCCGACAGGGCCAAGAAGGTATCGGATTTTATTTATGTATTGTGTTGGAATTGACTGCAGTGAATCGTGATTTCTTAAAAAGAAGTTTGTCGTGTCTGTGCGTTGGACAGAAAATTTCAGAATATATTTGCATATTTGTTGAATATGTTAATAAGAAGAGCTCCACCCTCCTCTGCTGCCGCTTCTGGAGCAGCAAAAGAGGGCACTGCAGATGCCTCTCTCCCTGGCAGGCAGCATCATTGATGCCAACCTGAAGCTCTTGCAGGAGGCAGAGCAGCGACTAAAGGTGATTGTGACGGAGAAATTTGATGTCGCCACAAAGCAGGAAGACCTGCCCCAGGTGGAGCGCTTTTTCAAGATTTTCCCTCTCCTCGGCTTGCATGAAGAAGGACTGAGCAAGTTCTCTGAGTACCTCTGCAGACAGGTAAATGCAGGATCAGTAGACCAAGCAGTGGGAGGGAACAGGGCTCACTTGTCCAAGTCAGGATCTGTCCTGAGCTGCTTTGGGCTGGCAGTCCCTCCTATTGGGTCTGGGCCTCACCCTTGGGCACTGGCTCCCACCACCACCTGCAAAAGATACCTGTCCTATGAGGAGGTTATCCACGCAAACTGAAGACAGTTCTTTTTCCAGGTGGCCAATAAAGCTGAGGAGAACCTGCAGCTGGTGATGAAAACGGACATGGCGGACCGTCGAGCTGCAGTCATCTTTGCAGACACCCTGACTCTCCTCTTTGAAGGTAACTAGCCCCTTCCAACCTTCCTTCTTCCTCCCTGCTCCCCCCCCCCACACACACACACATACACACATGTGTAATGAGGTGAAAATGCGGTAATTGCTTGGTATGTTCTTTGTCCTTATGCTGATGCCTTCCTGGTGTCATGGCTAAAATAAAATAAAAAGTTGTCCTGTCTGTGTGTGCCCATGGAGCAAGGCAAGTTTCCTCATGGGGCTATAGAAATTCCACACAATTTTGGTGACTCCAGAGGAAAGGCTGTGTCCTTTGTTGCTATCTGACTTATGATGGCTGTGCCAAGGTTGTATAATCTGGTTGCTCTTGAAGAGATGGCCATGAGGATAACAACCTGAATCTTGCTGTTTAGTCCCAGCTGACATCAGCCCACTGAAATAAGGGTTAAAATGTCAGCCCAAACATAAGTGAATGCTATTAATTCAGCTGGCCTACTGTATCTGGAGCTGACCAATAGCATTTAGGTGCTCTTCTTGGCACAGCATTACATAAGTCCAGATGTGAATTGCCTTGATCTTCACAGGGCCCAGTCCTTCCCAGCAGTCATGTAGGTGGGAGGTGGGCCATCTCATGTGCTTCTGCACTCTTGCAGGGATTGCCCGTGTTGTGGAGACCCATCAACCTATTGTGGAGACCTATTATGGGCCAGGCAGGCTTTACACAATGATCAAGCACCTGCAGGCTGAATGTGACCGACAGGTGGAAAAGGTTGTGGACAAGTTTGTACAGCAGAGAGACTACCACAGGCAGGTGAGACACAAGAGGCAGGACATGCAAGAAGGGCTATGGGGCCCTTCCAGGTGGGTCTCCTATGACTGGGTGCCCTGGGTGTTGCCTTGCACATGCCTGTGAGGGTCTCTGTCTCTCTCTCTCTGACATGGGGCTGATGTGCAAGGAGCACATTGCAGGGCGACTCTCTTGGCTGCCGTCACTTGTGATGTGGCACATGGAAAGGAAAAAGTGTAGCAGGTATGTGAGAGACAGATGGCAAATTTTCTTTCTTTTCATTTCTTCTTTCTCCTTACAGTTCCAGCAGGTTCAGAACAGCATGATGAGGAGTTCAGTGGCAGAAAAAATTGAACCAAGGTAGGGGGCCAGAAGAGCGTGATATGCCTTATCTCTGTGTGATAAGATCCTGATAAGATCCATGTGAACAAATTCCTGTTCAGAAGGCTCTTTAGAAAGGAAAGGCAAGTTCCCATAAGTTTGACTGTCTCCCTAGGGAACTGGATCCTGTTTTGAACGAGGTCACCCTGATGAACGCCCGAAGTGAGCTGTACCTGAGGTTCCTTAGGAGGCGCATCACTGCCGATTTTGAGGTGGGAGATTCCATGGCACCGGAAGAGGTGAAGCAAGGTGAAAAGGAAAGCAAAACCCTCCCACATTGGTTCTGCAGCTGTTGCTGCAACTGCTCAGGCCCCCCAGCCTAGAGACTGGTTTGATTCGGAAACAGCTCAGTTTCCTTCTTAAATGGGTGGGGGCTCCTTTTCCGGCTCTGATCTTGAGCCAGGCAAGCTTCTTCTGAGAGCAGGAGTGGGCTGGCAAACAGTCTCTTTCTTGTTGCCCCAGTCCCCTGATCTTCTGGCCTGGTTCTTGATTCTCCCACCCAGAGCATCACAAGAGCCTGGACAAGCTGCTCCACCACTGTCTTCTGAGCTGCGCCATGCAGGAGCTGATCGGCTACTACATCACCATGGAGGAATTCTTCATGAGGGAGACAGTGAACAAGGTGGGGGCTGCCCCTGCAGCTACATTCCTTACTTTTTCAAGTCAGAGTAAGCCCACCCAAAAGCGCAGTGGGGAGGCTGAGGGCTCTGAAGGGTTTTCAGGTGGCATTGGCTTAGCTGTGGAAGAAGGCCTTTGAATCATAGAGTAGGAAAGCATTGCAAGGGCCAACTAGTCCAGCCTCCTCCCATGCAGGGATATGAAGTTAAAACACTTCTGAGATATGTCCCTCCAACCGCTGCTGGAAGACCACCAGAGATGGAGAGTCCTCTGACGCAGTCTCTGTCACTGGCAAACATTTCTTACTATCAGTGTTTAGGTGGAATAGCTTTTCTTGTAACCTGAATACTTGTGTTCATGGCCTGGTTTCTGGAGCAGCTCATGGGAGGCTTGAGGTTTTCCAGATTCCTCTTCCTGGTGGTGCCTTGCAAACATGCCAGTATGTTGGAGGAAGTGTCTCTGGACTTCCCTCCAAAGAGGAGAAGCCCTCGTTCCATTTTCTGGCCTGGTAGTGTTGCAGGGTTTGTGATGCCTGGAAGGAAGCGAAGAGTGGGAACAGGAGACCTGCCTGGGCAGCTTGTGTCCCCGTTGGCTCTCTAGAGAAGAAGGGGCAAGCCTTGCCCCACAAGCCTTTCTTGACACGTCATTGTTGGGTGTTGACTTGTCTGCCAGGCCGTTGCCATGGACACGTGTGAGAAGGGGCAGCTGACCTCCAGCATGGTGGATGATGTTTTCTACATCGTGAAGAAATGCATCGGGAGGGCCCTCTCCAGTTCCAGCATCGACTGCCTCTGTGCCATGATCAACCACTCCATCACTGAGCTGGAGTCCGATTTCAGGTGTGTCCTGGGAGAAGGGGGACTGGCAAGGGAACCCCTTTGGAAATGAGTGATATGGAGGAGCACACTGGGGGCAGGGAAGGGCTTCCACTTTCCTCACCTCAATGGGAAACCACAGGAAAGGGGCATTTCGCCCAAAGGCCTGTGCCTGCAGAAGACAAGCTGGAATCTAGTCACATGGCTGCCACCAGAGAAGCCAAGCAGACCCTCATCCCTGGGACTCTCAGCACAACACCTCACCCCACCTCACTGCCACCTGCCACCATCTTTCTGGAGAAGCCACAGAGCCCTGGCTAGCTCTCCCCTGGGGCCTTTCTTCCCAGCCTCTCTCTCTCTCAGCACTTCTTACCTTCTGCAGGGAGGTCTTGTGCAACAAGCTGAAGGTGGGCTTCCCAGCCACCCCCTTCCAGGACTTCCAGCGAGGGGTGACAAGCGCCGTGAGCCTCATGCACAGCAGCCTCCAGCAGGGCAAATTTGACACCAAAGGCATTGAGAGCACTGATGAGGCCAAGCAGTCCTTCCTGGTAAGGATGGGTGGCTCACTGCCTGCCATGCTGGGACAGGGCAAGGGCAGGTCTGTGGGTGGGAAGGTGAGCAGGTGATCTTAGACTTTCAGAGGGACAGGAAGGGACCTCCTGCCTGGCCAACAGGAATGACACCAAAAAATATGCACATTTGGGGGTTCTCCAGCTTCCTTCATCAGGGTAGGTGGAACAAAAGGGGCACAATCAGAGAAGAAACAAAAGTCCAATTATCATGTGGCCTTGTAGGCTGCAGTTTAGACCCCATCTCACAATGGGATCTTAGTGGATGGAAGGAACTGGTAGATGCTACTAGTTTTAGAGGACATCTAGCTGTTCCTGCTGGCACTGAGCAGTAGTAGCTGAGCTCGTGTTCTGAGAACACAGGAAGCCCCTGCGACTTCGGTCTGCCTCTTGCCTCATTTGACATGAACTCTGTTCTCCTGCCACTGCCTTTGTTTGGGCTCTTGCTTTCTGATGCCCTCATTCCCATGAACAGCTTCTGTTGGAGGAAGGCACAGCAGGTGGCTGAGTGCCTGAAGATTCTCCTTCTGTTCTCCTCCATTTTCAGCCCTCCTCTTGCTGCTGCCTGCCATGTTGCTCCTGTTTGTCCGTCTTCTGGCAGTGGGGAAATGGGAGAGGAGTCTGAGCCTTTCTCTCTGGGTTTTACTTCCAGGTGACACTAAACAACGTGGAAGTCTGCAGCGAAAACATCATGACCCTAAAGAAGACCCTTGAGGTACCTTTTGCCAATTGTCTGCTCTGGATGAAAGAGCAAGGTTTCAGGGTGGGGGAGCTTGTTTATTACTGCATTAGTTTCCCCATCTTGAGCACTAACTTTCTTGGCTTTCCACCTTCTTTTCTGCTCAAATAGGTAATAGGATCACTTTGTCTAGTCTGAAATTCCTGTTTTGTAGTGCTGAGTTTTTGTCTGCTCTCTCCCCTGCACTTCATGGTGGCTTTCTCTGCTTCTTCACCAAGCCATATCCTGCATGATTGGTCATGCAGAAAAAATAGGATGCCTTTTGTGCTCCAGATTAAGCCCTGGCACACTCAGAATATGTGGGGACTTCTTTTCTGCTCAAATGTGCGATAGGATTACTTGGTCTAGAATGAAAGTCCTGTTTTGTCATGCTACTGTCCAGAAACTGATTTCCAGCAGGGGCTGTTGTGGCCTCCCTCTTCTTTCCAAGAGCTGTTGGGTGGAGGGATAAAGGCCCATGTCTGTTTCATACATTCACATAACCCCCATCATCTATGGCCACCCTTTTGGTCCCCCTGGCAAGTCTCCCGAGAAGACTCTTCAGTCCTCTGGCGCTCTCTGCAGTCAAAGAAAGGCCACGTTTCTCCCTCGGTCAGCTGTAATTTGTTAAAATCTAATGCTTTCTGCTGAGAGAGTGCTCCTCGTCCCTCCCAGCGCACCTCACCATCATTCTTGTAGCTCTAGGGATTTGTATTGCTTCTGTGCAGAGTGACTGTGCAAAGCTGTTCAGCCAAGGGTTTGGAAGGGAACAGGCACAGGCCAAGATCGACAGCTGCCTCTCAGACATGGCTGGTGTCTCCAACAAGTTTCGAGATCTGTTACAGGTGAGCTTGTGGCTTCTTGAGACACCTGTTCAATGGGAGGGATTTCTTTCAAATAACCTGGTAGTTTGTTTCTCTGGCAGTTGATTCCCAAGCTGAACAGAGCTTTTAAGCTGATATGTCCAGCCCAGGCTGCAGGGATCTTTCTGCTGCCACCATTCAGCTATATGGGAAGTATTCTCTTTTGGGCAAAAAGTAGAAAGGGAGCCAACAAGGAGTGTTACATTCTCAAGGCCTGCAAGGTGAAAAGTTGAACAGCCAGGTCTAGGTGAGGCTCCCAGTTGCTTTTGTGTTCCCTTGTGGGCCAACAGTGGCTAGCGACAGAAGAGGTCTCTGTTAAGCAAGCATCTGATGCTTGTCCTTTCCTCACTCCTCACCAGGACGGTCTGAATGAACTCACAAACTCAGCCATCAAGCCCCAAGTGAAGCCCTGGATCAACCTCTTCCTCTCTGTCTCCCATAACATTGAGGAGGTGAGTCCTGTCATCTGCACAGAAGGGGCTGCTGGGGACAAAGATGTTCTTGCCTACCTGCAGGCACCTAAATCATGAGGCCAGTTGACCTGACATCAAAAATTCAAGATTCCAGAGAAACCCCTTCTGGCTGTGGGGCAGAAGGTGATCTGGACAAAGTGGGAGGGCCAAAGTGTGCGATGTGCTGTTTGGTGTATGAGAGATGCCTTTAGGGCCCACCCTGGATTCTGCTAAGTTTTCTGGAAGCTTGACATGGATTGCTAGTGTGTCCTATGTCTCTGGCCTCTCCAGGGCAAATCGGATACCAGCCTTTGAGTGGCAAGGAGCAGATGTGGAGAACTCTGTAGGAAAGCCTGTTAGGGCAGTCCAGTGAAGAAATAGCATTCTCCCCTTGTAGGGTTCAGTGGGGATGGATGGAAAACAATCCTTTGTTTCCTGGAAAGTGCAAAGATGCCATCCATGCACACACACACACGCCGTGTTGTCTCTGGCACCTCACAGTCTTTGGAGATTTTCCTTTTCCAATTTTTTTAGTCATCCCCTTTCTGTTTTAGGAAGAATTCAATGACTATGAAGCCAATGACCCTTGGGTCCAGCAGTTCATTCTGAATCTGGAGCAGCAAATGGGGGAGTTCAGGGTGCGTTTGGAAACAGGAAAGCTCCTCTCTGAGGGGAAGAGATGCAGCAGCCATCATCACCTTAGTTCCCAAAGCTCTGGCGGAGGGTGAGGGTAGCCCAGAGCCTTGGCTTGCTGGTCCAGTCCAAGGAGACTCCCTTTGGCCTCCCTTCAGTCCGCCTCCACTTGCTTAGCCAAGGCAATCCTGCTCTCCCCATCCTTCCCTGTATGGGTCACTGTTCTGGCTCCACTGTGATTCCCTTTGGGCCATGATCATAGGTTTCTGGCAACCCTGCAGGTTGTAGCAGAGTGGCCACATAATAACGGAGGCTCATGGAATTGCTCTTGACCATAGTTGGGGTCTTCCTCACCCAGGAACCCTTTGGGGCCACACTTAGGGGCTGGGGGCCTCTGCTGTGCCTGTTCTGGGGGGAGGAGTTGGGTTGTCCCTCTTGACTTCCAGCCATCTTTCCCTTTGAGACCAAGCCATTGGCCTTCACTTGCAGGCAGGACTGTCGCCAGTCATCTACGACAGCCTCACCAGTCTGATGACCAGCCTGATTGCTATCGAACTGGAGAAGGTTGTCCTCAAGTCCACCTTCAATCGGGTAAGGAAGGGCTACAGACCAAGCCTCAGCAGAGGAAGCCCAAGAGGGTTTGCAGGTGGAATATGGGCCAGCAGAATCCTCCCATTCTAAACATCCTCCGCCTACTAGATCTCAGCTTTTCTGCTGTCTTCCTTTACACAAACATCTTGACTGCACCTAAGAAAGACCTGCTTTGCCCCTTCCTCAGGTGAAGCAGGTGCCACAGGCAACATGTTCAAGAGGAGAGTGGGAATCCCCTTGCCTCCTCCTGGAAGCTCATGATGGCAAGGAGGGGTCCCACAACAGAGTGCAGGAGCCAGGAGACCCTTTGGGTGGCCAGTGCTCTCAGGGAGCAAATGGGGCTAGGAGAGTGAGCACCCTTCTGTGTCCCTGGCAATCAGGTGGTCCTGAGGTAGTCATAAGAGCTTTGAGGCCCCATTTGTGCCTCCATGACCTCAGCTGTTCTCAGAACTGAACACTGCTTAGACCTGCCTGCCTGCTCCCTTTTCCTTTTGGAAAAGGTCATCTGGAATAAACATTTGCCACATGTTTAAAAGCTTTGCACAGATCTCAGCTTTTCTGCTGTCTTCCTTTACACAAACATATTGATCCTTTATTTCAAATCAGTTTCACAAAGTGGTACTCATACCGAAGTTACATCAACCCAAGCCCACCAGCTTGATAAATTTCTTGGGCTTTTTCCGAGAGTGGCAGTGAACGGCTTGAGGGGAACGGCTGGGGTTTGCTCAGCAGACCTCCCACCAAATTCTGAAGAATCTCCTGCCCCACTATCACCACACATTTATTTTTTCAGCTTGGTGGGCTGCAATTTGATAAAGAGCTGCGTTCCCTTATTGCCTACCTCACCACAGTCACTACCTGGACCATCCGTGACAAGTTTGCCCGGCTCTCTCAGATGGCCACCATCCTCAACCTGGAACGGGTGAGTAGTTCTTGCTCTTGGGTCCTGGAGAAGGTGCTGCCCATTGCATGTCCCAGGTCTCCACATTGAAAATGCTGATGGGCACCTTCTTTTTCCTTGTGGAATTTCAGATGAACACAGTGCCAAGTTTGTCTGCTTCAAAGAACAGAGTCAGTCTCTGCTCCTTTGAGGGGATGTCCTTAAAAAGGCTCAATGATTTCTGTTTTCCCTCTTCTCCTCAGGTAACGGAGATCTTAGACTACTGGGGGCCAAACTCAGGACCACTGACATGGCGTTTGACCCCGGCCGAAGTCCGTCAGGTGCTGGCACTCCGGATGGATTTCCGCAGCGAAGACATCAAGCGGCTGCGCCTCTGATGCCCATGCAGAGCGCTCTCCTTTTGTACTGGCAGGAACTCAGCTGGGTGTTCTCCCCAAAAGGGCCAGTCAAAATCTGTGACTTAAGGCTCTTTCCCACTACAGTTGCTTAGGTTAAAATTTGTGGGATTCACAGATGCTTTCCTCTGGGCAGATACCTAAACAACAGTTCTTCTGGACTTCTGCTTCTTCCCAGAAAACGTTCAAGAGGACAGAATTTTTGAAGTCCACGCAATGCATTTTGTGCTTGTGACTTTTTATTGAGGGTCCTTTTGGCCCTCTCCTCAAAGAGAGTAGGTTCTTCAACATCAAAAATTAGCTAGAGTTGCAGAAGATAAGAAGTCTCCTTCACAAAGAACAACTGGCTCAACCTGTGAGTTAAATGTCGGGAACTTGAAAGGTGCAAATTTATCTTTTATCTATGAGTACACATTCCCTCCCCCCTCGAGTCTTTAAATCACAGTATATACACAACCTTTCTTATCTATTCAGATTAGCAGTTGGTCACTGGCTGCCAAATAAAGACTATTTACCCATCATTCTGACCTTATCCTCCAGTTATGGCTGGCTAAAAAGATATTGGGTAGTTTAGAACAGAAACAAATGTAATGGCAGTGATCTGGTCCCCAACCAGACCTGGTCTGGATCCATTGAGCTGCTGAAGGAAATAAAGTTTGGAGAGAAAAGCTCTGTGTTGATCCACTTTCAGCTTTACCTCATTCTGTTAGATGTGCTGGACTCTCATTCAACACAGACCTTCAGGGACATCTGCCCAAGACTCCCGAAAGGAACTGGGGGAGGCTCTCGTGCCCCCCCCCCCCACCGAGGGGAGGGGGCTTCCCTGAGGTGCCATTTAGAAAGGTGTGCTGGACTCCTCCAGGCCTTTATCCCAAGAACTGACAGAGCTTTTCTCCTCTTCTTGCAAATCTGGGCAAATGCAGGTAGAAAACACAAGGATGGCTTTGTAAATTCCACTGACAAACCCTGGGCTGCCCTCCACTTACATCCAGCACTGCCCCCACCCCGTTTTGAGAGAGCCAGCTTGTAGCCAGGGGCTTCTTGTGCTCCATTTCCATCCAGTCCAGACAGCAGAAGATCTGCTGTGGTTCTTTATCAGTCACCCTGGGGGAACGCTCTGGCCTGGCCTGGCCTTCCTAGCAGGCTGTGGGCAAGGAAAGCGGCAGTCCTTCCGCTGGCTGGACAATGCCATCCTTGTCTCCCTGAAAGTGCATCTGGATGCCGGCCGTGTCTACTTCCACCATGTGGATGCTGACATTTCCCAGGCCCTGAAAAGAAGATGCAGAGGGAGCATAAACCTCCTGCTGCGGCTGTGCAGACAGGAACACTCCCTTCTCTATAGGAGGAATCTGGTCCACAGTGAAATCTTTTCCTCCTCCCAATCCTAAGAAAATGTGGAGGGAGGGTTAACCGACAGACGGGGGCCTCCTCCCTCTCACCTCTGTTTTTGCCAGAATCTTCTGCAGGAGCTCTTGCTGTCGGGGCTCCTGTGTTAAGATGCAGAGGAAGCCCCCACCTCCTGCCCCAGTCAGGCTCTGTCCATAGACCAGTGGCTCCAGCATATCCATCATGCGCCTGACGGCCAAAGGTTCACAACCTGGTGCCATGGTCTTCTTCTGCAGCCAGTAACAGTTGAGGCACTTGCCCAAGAGAGAGAGATCGCCTGGGATGAGAAGGAAGACAGGCAAGAAACTCCCAGGGATGTGCAAAGGAGCAACTGCACAGGCCTTTTCCCCAATGCTGGGGAAGGGCCACAAGGCATTCAGGCACAGTGCAGGGGCAGAGGGATCCCCCTTTCTGTGGGGCAGCGCAGACAGGCAGAAAACACTTACAAAGAGGAAGAGCTCCCCAGCAGCCCATTTTCTCTTTTTGCCTCCTTTTAAGCCAGGGAGGGATAAAGTTCAGCCCTTTGGATGTTGTTGTTGGACTGAAACTCCCATTGGATGTGCTGAATAGGGTTGATGGGAGCTGCAATTCAACAATAATACTGGAGGCTCACCCCCGCTACAAACTTTGCAGGGCATTGGGTGATCCACTGGGGCTCCCAATGAAACTCAAGGGCAGCCACCTTCGTGCCCCAAGCGCACATCTCATGGCCTCTTTTCCTCTCCCTTGGCCCAAGTGGGGGGCACAAGGTCAAGCTGTGGGTCTGTACCTTGTTGAAGGGCCCGGGCACACTCTTCTGCATTGTCCACCAGAGCATCGGTGTTCTGCACGATGGTGGGCATCCTGGCATACCAGTTCCTGAGAACGTCCTGCAAAGGCAGGAAAAGGTGCCATAGTAAGAAGGGCTGGCTGTCTTGCTATGTCCCTAACTGCCCAACAGTGTCATACTTCAGGTTCAAAGCCAGGAAGGGTCTGGGCTTGGCCTGAGAGTGTGCCAACCGAGGCATGATTTCACAGCAAACAGCCTCTGCTCCCACCACAGTCCTCTACTCCAAAATGGCCGTCCTGTCTCCGCTCACACCTCTTGAGAAGGTACTAGATGAGGAAAGTGAGGTGGTTAGCTTGTGTCCCTCCAGACACTGCTGGACTACAACTCCCATCAGCCCTAGCCAGCACAGCTTGGGCAAGCTTCAATCCCTGTTTGGAAAGAAAAATCTTTCCCAAGTCTAAAATGTTCCAGGAGGGCCAAAACATGGCAAGTTTATTTGGGGACAAAAGAGAAAAGCAGCTACAAGTTTGGAAACATCTGGCAGGTTGGTGGCCTTGGTGCCCTGCGCCCGACCACAGGACACAGAACCTGCCCCCAGAGACTCTATGAGACCCCCTGCCCCTGCAGCCAGCCAGGACCCTCCGGCCGGGTCTCCTTCTCTGGTGGGACTGTACCTGGAGCAGGTTGCGTGCAAGACGGGTCTTCCCCGTGTAAAGGAGGAGGAGGTGCTCATTGAGGATCTTCATGAAGCCCTCTGGAATGGAGATCTGCTCCACCTCCACCTTCAGCGGCAGCTGAGCCTTCGAGCGCCCAACCTTCAGGCCAGGAAACAGGCCGCCCACCTGGTCCTGCCACCCTCCACCTGCGCAAGGAAGGCGGCCATTGAGGCCACAGGGACCAGGAGCCCTGCTGCTGTTTCTACTATGGCTACTACAGTACTGTCTTTGTCCTTTTCTGCGCCTTCAAGTATTTTCCAACTTACGGCAACCATGAGGCAAACCTATCATAGGGTTTTCTTGGCAAGATTGCTTATAGCAGTTTGCCAGCCTGGCCTTTCTCTACAGCCAAAAGAGAGTGGCTTGCCCAAGGTCACCCAGAGGTTTTTCAGGGCTGAGCAGGGACTCGAACCCAGGTCTCCAAGGCCAACACATCTAACTACTAGTTCTCCACATTGCTGCTGCTTGTATCCTAGTTCATTTATATCCTGCTTTTTCCCAGGCATATAAACATTAAAATACCATTTATTCATAATATCAAAGCAATTTTAGAACATATATATTAAGACACCACCAATACAGGGTTTAGACTTCACACTGGAGCGCGCCCCACTTCTAACCCAGAGCCCGAACTACAGCTCCCAGGATCCCAGACCCAAGGGCAGTGGGGAATGGGAGGATCCAGGGGCTGCAGCTCAAACAAGTGAACTCTCCTGGGCTCCAATGCCAGTGCTGGGCTTCTTACCTGTGGTGAGGACTTGTTCCAAGTGGAGGACAGCGTGGACTAGGGACTGGACGGAGGTGGAGCGCCCAGACGCCTGGTACAAAGCCGCCAGCACAGCCCCTGCCAGGATGCTGCTGGTGCCTGACAGAGAGAAGGGTCAAGATGGCTGGGAGGCACCTCTACCTTCCTTCTCCAGCAGAGAAGTGGAAAATGGGTCCCAGACTCATCACTGGACCCACTTGGCTGAGCTCAGGTGCAGCACATACCCAGCCCTGATCCATGGGGCAGACAAGACCAGGTGTGGAGTTCGAAACCTCCTCCAAAGCGCTCAGTCAGCTGTTCGCGTAAAGGCTTCTGTGAAGAGAGGTCAACGATGTCCGTGCAGATGAAGGCTGCTTTCAGCAAGGCTCCTGGAAGGAGAGACAGAGCAGGAATAAAGGCCGGACTCTGCCCAAAACCACTAACCCCCCCCCCAAAGCCCCAGGGTGCCCCAAATGGCACTGGGAAAGACCCAAGTAAGGACACCAGTTCTGGGGCAAGGAGGAAAAAGAAAGTTTGGAAGATCAAGGCTCACAGCCAGGACAAGGGGAAATACTGGAAAAGGATGGATGGACAACCCCCTGTGTGGTGGGGAAGGGGCACAGCCCATGAGTGGCCCCTGTGACCCCTTCCAAAGAGGGGCAAAGGCACCCCCTGACCTCGGGAGCTCCTCTGCGTGGCTGCCCAGCAGTTACAGGACGGCATAACCCCAGCTGCCCCATTGCACCCACCGGGGGCATGGGGCTGGCAGTAATCCCTCAGGTCCTCCAGCTCCCGACACACCAGGTCCACTACCAGCTCTCCCTCCAGGCTCCCGCTGGCACTCATCAGGCGCAGCTCCGGTTCTGCGAGGCGCCGGGCCTGGGCCCCGATCGGCCTCTGCCCGTCCACCAGGACAGCCACGTCCACCACTGCTCCTCCGTGCTCATAGGTGATTGGAGGAGTGTCACTCCAGCCGCCTGCAAGACAAAAGGGGGGGGGGGCAGAAAGGAGGTCCCCTCACAAAAACAGGCCCAACCACCCAACCAGGCAGGGCAAAGTCCAAGGGGCACCTGCTGGATACTGGACCACTGAGACATTGCCAGAGTGTGGTTCTTTGCAGGAGGGAAGCTCAGGTCTCAGCCATGGCCCCAATCCTAAGGGAAGACTTTCCACCAGGCCAGACACTTACCTGAGAGGTCAATCCGGGCTGGACACTCCACGGTCACCCAGCAGCCCAGCGGGGGCAGCTCTGCCGGCTGAAGGCGGACAAACTGGCAGGAAGACATCACAGCCTGGCGGATGAGGATCTGCTCAGCGCCTTCGTAGTGCCGGGCGGCTCGGACCAGTAGAACTGGCCTGCAAGAAGATAGAGGCAAGGATGGCAGGAAGGCAGCGGGAGCAAAAGGTTGTGCCTGCCTAGGCAGTGTCTGCCAGCCTTCCCCACCTTGGCTGCTTGCAAAAGGCACTCTGGTACCACCACCAGATCTGCAATCCAAACTTTCTCTTTCTCACTCCCCATTATAGAATCATAGAATCGGAAGAGACCACTAGGGCCATCCAGTCCAACCCCCTGCCATGCAGGAAATCACAATCAAAGCATCCCTGACAGATGGCCATCCAGCCCGTTTGAAGACCTCTAAGGAAGGAGACTCCACTACACTCCGAGGGAGTTTGTTCCACTGTCGAACAGCCCTTACTATCAGGAAGTTCCTCCTAATGTCGAGGTGGAATCTTTTCCTGGAGCTTGCATCCATTGCCCTGGGTCCTAGTCTCTGGAGCAGCAGAAAACAAGCTTGCTCCCTCATCAATATGACATCCCTTCAAATATTTAAACAGGGCTATCATATCACCTCTTAACCTTCTCTTCTCCAGGCTAAACATCCCCAGCTCCCTAAGTCGTTCCTCATATGACTAGTATATTATAATTCTATTTGTTTGTCAAGTTGAATTGCAAAGTTCTGTTAGGATTCTTACTTTTCTGACAACCACAAAGCATGCCTGGTGCACAGACCTTGCCTTGACCCATCAGAGTGTGGGGATGGCACAACACAAAGGGACCCAAAGCCCACCTGGGAAGCGTTCCCTGCACAGAGAGATGCTCTTGCACCCCTCCATCGGCTGCATCCCCTCCTGCGCTTCCATGCGCCCAGAGGTACCTGTGGAGCCAATTCTTCCTCTCCATGGCAAGGGCCCTGACACCCTCCGAAATGCTGCCCCTCTCAAGGTGTTGGAAGGCAGGGTCCCAGGCTGGGTTGGCTGCTGGTCCGCTCCGCAGGCCCCCTTCCCCCTTTGCCATGCAGGCCAGGAGGTCAGCGATGCAGGCCAAGGCCCGGGCGGCCACTCCGGGGTCCCTGGCACTGGAGGCAACTGTGGGGCAAAGAAGGCACAACTGCATCAGGGAAGAAGGAGTGAGGGATGGCAGGCTTCGCTTGTTCTTCTGCCCATTTGGGCAGGCTGCGGGGGGGGGGGGGAACCATTATCACCATCACCTATTAATGACTCAATTTCCCCCCCAAATTGAGACTCAGGTGGCATAGGGTGAGAGGAACAGGCAGCAGCTAGATTCTCACCAAGCCCTTTAGCTGCAATCCTCGTTGGGGACTACACTGGTGTGACTATATTGTGGGGAGGCAGACAGACCAAGGAAAAGATGGAAGGAAGGGATGGAGGGGTGGCCGGCCAGACCTTGGAGGAAGAGGGATCTCTGCCTCCCTTTGCTGCCACCCCAAAAAACATGCAGCCACTGGTGTACTGCACCAGTGGGACCTTTGGGCTGTTGTGGGGGGCATAGGCACACTCACTCACCAACACACAGAGGCACTCTGCATTAAAGGCCCCAAAGCTGCTGGCTTAGTGAGCCACTGCAGTGGTCATACCCCCTGCCCTGCCCACCTGCCCCCAGCCGTGTCTCACCCTCGTCCAGCGTGTCCAGCATGGCCTCCTGGTATCCCTCCAGGACAGCTGACCGGAGGAGGGGCAGGAGGCTCCGGCCGCTGCCCTCCATCAATGCATTGCGGGCCCTGTTCTGCCCCTGGCGGAAGAAGATGGCCGTCCGAGAGGCCAGCTCTGCCTCCTGGTCCAGGCAGCCCCGCAGCTCCTCCCAGGACATGCGCCAGGCTGCCTGCCACCGATGCAGCTGACCGGGCCCCGGGGCGCCCAAGAGCCACAGCAGGTCCCCCAGGCCAAGGGGCTCCGAAGCATGAAGCACAGGGAAGAGGTGGGCATTCATGAGGCGCTGGCAGTTGTCTGGGACGTCGCGACTCCATAGGTCTTGTCTCCTGGTTGGAAAAAGAGGCAGCGCTTCAGAGGGAGCAAAGCAAAAAAAGGGGCCAGCAAAGGAACAGAGGAATGAGCAGCCGCAGGAGAGGAGAAGCAGGGGGACCCCTCGCAAACCATAAGCAAACGTGGGCTGTTTTGTCCCTTGTCTTTGGCTTGCAAACTTCAACTGCCACAAAATGTAAACCTAAGTACAGGTTAAGAATACACACCAGCCCAGGGTTAACCAAAGATGTTGCTTCATGGATGTATGGATGAGTGTTTTAATTCACCTTTGAGATGAGAAAACTGATCAGCCTTCTTCAAAGATACCTTTTTAAAAAACAGTAAACCCTCTCCCCACAACTTTTTCACCACTGCTGTAAGCTGCTGGTGGTGTCACTGTGTTATTTTGCTTCCTTGTGTGAAATGAGACTGATGAGGGATTGCTTCTCCATTTGTGTGACCCTTGAACCAAAGAAGAAAGGTGTAATCCCACCTTAGCAGTTTATATCATGTAGAAACAGCATGTCCAACCCTATAGATATTTATTAATTTTTAAATGGAAGCAAAATGGAGAGTGGTGAGAGACATACTGCTATCTAACATCACAAGCACCAAAATGTGGACCTAACTGTGCTTCCCTTTTATTGAAGGCTTAAAAAAACAGAAGTCTAGAAGGCCTTTGGACACAGAGGCACCAAAGAGCATCAAAAAATGGCCTCAAATGGTGTGTCAAGCTCTGGCAGAAACTAAAAGAACCATCAAAAAGGACTCCCGTGGCGTGTGGTGTGTGGCATGGTATGGAGGCCACCAGTGTGGACAGGGACTTGGTCACTTACCGTATTCCGGTCCTGAGGAAGAGCGCAGCCCATCGCGCGTTCAGGAAGGTGCCGTTTTTTTCTGCCAGACTCTAAGGAGAGAACAGGGATTTCCAGATGTCGCCATTGGGAAGCAGGCGGCTTTGCTGTGGGGCTCCGAGAGCCCTGAAATGCCCCCTGGCCCATGCTCTGGGCAGGACCCCCAACCCACGGCTGAGGACACGGCAGCAGGGCCTTCTCTGCTCTTTTTAATTAGAGCTTTTTATTTACAATTCTTACATTATTGGTATTCTTTTAAATCTTTTTAAATCTTCAATTCCTTAAACAGCGTCAACATTAAGCCGCCTGGGGTTCCTATGACACAGGGCAGGATACAAGTATTTGGATAAACAAAACAGCAAGGGCACACACCTCCCACTTGTCGCGACGGCCACTCAAGGTGAACACCTTGCAGGTGATGCCCTTCAGCCGGACGGCATGCCCTTGGATGACCACGTCCTTCAGGTGGTGCCCACGGAGGGCCTCGGAGGATGCCATGTCCAGCCCAGTGAGGAGGCAGCCGGAGCGGATCTGCAGCGGACCCTGGAGAAGATTCGGGGGGAGAGAGACTGAGAGAAGGGCAAGGGGACCCCCCCAACCCTCCCCCTGCCCTGATGAGGCCCCACAGCCTTTCCTTCAAGGTAACTGGGAGAAGAGAAGGCTGAGAGGGGTCATGACGCAGCCCAAAGACCCCTAGGGAGACCATGCCTGTGGGAGAGCAGACCTGTTTCCAAAGACTGTTGACATGACCCAAGAGGATCAGCGAATTCTCACTAAACAGCAGGAAGGACTTCCTGAAGGCGAGAGGCATTTGGAGCGGCAGTCTGCCTTGGCAGGGGATGGACTGTCCTCCTCCGGCCCCTCAGCCAAGACCCCTGCAGCTTGGGATGGTGTCCTTTCCTGCCCACCTCCTGCTCTGGGCAGGACCTGCCTCTGCTCCAACCTCGGCCCAAAGATCCTGTAAAGAGTCTTTGGGACCAGGTCCGACCCTGAAGCAGCTGGAGATTGCCCAGGTGCTTATTCTGAAGCCCAGAAGAAAGAGGAACTCCCCCACCATGGCTACCCAGGGTGGCATACCTGCAAGCAGCAGTGCTGGATGGCACTCCCGGGTCCCACAGCCACTGGTCCCTCCAAGAGGCTGTTGGTGACGGAGCAGCCCTCTTCCAGCAGCTGAGGCTCCTGCATGCAAGAGGAACAGGAGGAGGAGATGGTCACTGGGGATAACCACTGGCCATCCTGGCTGCAGCTGCAGTGGTTCTGTCTGCCGGCCAATGTCCAGAATGGCATTAGCCAAAATAGGAGGTTTCAAAGTAGCTCTTTGCAGACAAAAGCCATCCCTGTGCCCCTCCTTCTCTTTGCCCTAAGTGTTTTCCTGTGCCCCCACCATCTCCGCTGGGCTGCCATTTTCTTGGTGAAAAATTCCCAAGGGACTGCCAGCCCCAGAAGCCTCAAGAAGCTGCCATTTGTTTTTTGAATAACAGCAATGTTCAAACAAGTTGCATTTTTAAACATGAAGATGTCTAGAAGGCATTTGGACACAGAGGCACCAAAGAGCCCATTTGGCCCTCTGAGGACCACAGAGTACTGAACTAATTCCTGGAGCCGCCCCAGTTGCCCACCCACTTGCCCATTCTTGCCAAAACAAGTTCTCATCTTTACAAAACCTGAAACTTGGAAACGGAACAAACTGCTGTGGGTGATCTGCAAATATACAGAAAGTCATCCCAGTCCAGATGGTGGCCTGGCAGGTGGTTTTATTTGGCTGCTGAAACCCATGTCACTCTGCCTGTTTTTCTGGCCCGTGTCCATTCGGTTCCTCTGCCCACCCCCCCCCCCCCACCCCACAAAGAGACCCCCCAGCAGAAGGAGCCCCTGCCCCCCCCCCACCCAACGGACCCACCTCCACATGGGAATGTGCCACTTTGCAGAAGGAGCCACCATGGGCAGAGGCCACAGAAGCCGTGAGGTGGCGGATGTGGTCGCTGGCAGATGTGGTCATGTAGTCATAGCTGCCGTCAGGGATATAGACTGCAAGGAAGGAGAAACACAGGAATCCCCCAGACCCACAAAGACCCTGAGGGGAAACCTTGGTCTCCTGCCCTGGGAGCTGTTCAGTCACCTTGAGAGGCTAATGGTCCTCCAGCCTGACCAGAGGGAAACCTTCATCCAGGCTGCTGCAAGGACAAGGGGCAGTAGCCCTGAGGGATGGTCTCCCCATCTCCTGACACCTGAACATAGAGACAGGGTGATCCTCTGCAGGGGGAAACAAAGCCTGTCCTCCCATCCCTTTAGAGGTAACTCCTCGCCTCCCCAGAGAGATGCTGGGCTGCATTCTGAGGGCAAGAGGGCAACCTTAACCAAATGCACGGAGGGTCACTCAGCCTGGCCCACCCCTCCTTTGCAGGACCCTCCTTCCATGCCACAGCTTTTAGCTACCCATTAAGGAGTACTGTAGCTCCCACTCATCCCTCCTCAGGGGCAGCACACTGAAAGAGCAGAGGCAGACCTCTGGGTACAAGGATAGAGAGCTCACCCATTGTGAGTGGCATGGTGTGGAGAGCCTTCCACAGCACCGACCGGGCACTCCTCAGGGCCACTGCATTCTGGGTGTCTCCGCTGCCGGTCCGTGGGCTCAGTCCATTCACAAAGGCCTCCTCGCTCACCCCCCGAGCCATGGAGAGGAGGATGTCAAAGAAGAGGGACAGCTAGTGACAGGGACAGAGCGGTGGATGAGGGCAGAAGCGGGCACAAAGACCTGCTGACCCAAAGGCTGGGCACCAAAACATCTACCCATAGTGCCAAGCCAGTAGACAATTTCCAAGTTATGTGATGGACTACCCATCAAGACCTTTGACAACGGAGAGACTTTGGTCAGGAGTCAGAGGGAGGGACACCCCCTTCCTGGCTGCCCAGGCTGGACCCCTGGCATCTCTGTGGGCAGCTTCTCTCTCTCCCCAGCAAACGCAGTCCATCCTGGAGCAAGTCTTCCACCAGCCCCACTGCACCTTCCATAATCCCCAAGTCTAGGAAGCCATTTGACCCTGGAGGGAAGCAGGCTCACCTGGATGGCGGGGGCTCCTGAGTCCAGCCCAAGGTAGGTGCAGGCGTTGAGGGGCGGGATGACATGGGTGGCAAGGAGCTGCTCTGCGGCTTCGGAGGAGGAGAAGAAGACGATTCCACACACCTGGTCACCACCATCAGTGGGAGAAAGAGGGAAAGAGAAGGAACACAGGAGGGAGTTACAGCATGGAGCCCCCCACTCCAAAACCCCAGACCTTGCAGAGTGAGGGTCCTGTGCCAGATGAAGTGAGGTGGGGTGAATGCAGGGGTGAATGCCACACCCTTGCTGCCATGATGCCCCCATGTTCCCAGTTCATGACCCACTCTTACCAGTGGGACCTTCCCGTCTGGCCCCACACACTGCTGGATTTGGTCTTCAGGACTTTGGTAGAGGATGTCTTGCACAAACCCCTGCAGAGAAAACAGCAGGATGAAACCTCCGTGTATTTAGGGGGAGGGGGTGAGAGAAAGAGACAACACCCGTCCTTTGCTGCCCCACAGATCTTTACTCTGGAGTTGTGGAGGGATTACGAACATTGGTACTTACCCGTGATACGTTCATTTCCAGCAGACGAGGGTCCTAGCATCCTGTATTCTGGGTTTAGTGCCTCCTATTTGCTCCTGTAGGCAGGGACAATAAACAAAAGACCGGCCCCTATTTAGGGAGGAGCTAGCCCCTCTGAGCCTCAGTCAATAACAAGCCAAGCGACTGGTAAGGTAAACCAAGGAACTGAACTTTAGTAACATCAGCTAAGGGTTAACTAGCACACCTTAGAAAAAACTAGTCCAAGAACAAACAAGAACTCAGAAAACCAATCCAGCAACAAGAAGAACAAGACAGGTCCCCCAACAGGCAGGCAGGGTCAGAGGCCGCAGGCAGCACCCGGATGGGCAGGATGCTAGGACCCTTGTCTGCTGGAAATGAACGTATCACGGGTAAGTACCAATGTTCGTTTTCCCAGCAGACAGGGTCCTAACCTCCTGTATTCTGGGATTTACAAAAGCCCTCTCGAACTGGGAGGGAAGTGCTGCTAGAAGACTGTGGGCCCCGACACAATCTGTTGGAGGACCCTCCTTGTAAATGACGCTTCAGCAGACTGAGACACGTCCAGTTTGTAATGTCTTATGAAGGTCGAAGGCGACTTCCATGTGGCCGCCCTGCAAATGCCTGACAGGGAGGCGCTAGTGGCCAGGGCCGCAGAGGCAGATGCACTCCTGGTTGAGTGCGCCATCAACCCCTCGGGTGGAGTGAGATCAAGAGTTCGGTAGCTCTCTTGAATACAAGACCTGATCCACCTAGTCAGAATCAAGGCAGATACCTTGCACCCCAAAGAGCCCTTGAGAAAGGAAATGAACAACATCTCAGATGACCTTAAGGTTGAAGTCCTCTTGATATATATTTTGAGGGCTCTGCGCACATCCAATGTGTGCCAGGTCGTTTCCAAGTCCTTCTTAGGATCGGGGCAGAATGAAGGCAGGAGAATGTCCTGCGATACCTGAAAGGCTGAGTTGACCCTAGGCAGGAAGGTAGGGTCTGGACGAAGGCACAATGAGACTGGCTTAAAAATACACAAGTCCTTATGTACCGACAGGGCCCCAGCTCTGACACCCATCTGGCGGAAGTAATGGCTGTGAGGAAGATGACCTTGAGGGAGAGGTGTTAGAGGAAGGCCTCCTGAAGGGACTTGCTCGGCCCAACCGTCAGCTCCTTTAAGACCGTGTTCACGTCCCAAGATGGAAAACGATGTCTGGAGGGCTGGGCCCTGTTGGAAACGCCCCTCAACAGCCTCTTAATGGGAGGATGGCTGCCATTCTATCCACTCTCTTATGGAGCAGAACCAATGTGATAGCAGACATTCTGCTATTCACAGGGCATTTTGTTTTATTTATGTTTAAAACAGCCCCAACTTCAAGCTGGGGTTTACAGCTTAGCCCTTTTAATCTCAGGCAGGCTTATAGTAACCTGGCTGCACGACAGAAGCTGGCTTGGTCATCAACTCCCTTCCCACTTGCATAGGTAGCTGGGAAGGGCAGAGGGGCTGCTGTGGGACATGGCTCTACATTTACCTGAAGTACAGTGGTACCCTGGGATACGAAATCACCGCGTTACAAAATTTCCGGGATACGAAAAAATTAAATAGGAAAAAACTGTTTCGGGTTACGTTTTTTTTTTCCGGCTTACGAAAAAAATTTTGGTGCTTTTCGGTGCTTTTTCGCATGAAATCGCGGCTTTCAGCGCTAGCGGCTATGGCTTTTTCGGGTTGCGAAATCTTTCGGGTTACGAACGGCGCCGCGGAACGAATTATATTCGTAACCCGGGGTACCACTGTATGTCTGTGTCCTGAAAAAGGATAATCTCTGATGGAAAGGAGAGGCCAAGCGCTCAAGCTGCTCCCTCAAGAGTGCTATAGTTTGGGGCAGCCAAACACAATTGGGGGTGAAGGGAACTCTCCACCCATGATATCCACAAGTGGTTTCCCCCTTTTTGTTGTTGTAATTTTTGGGGAGGGAACACAGGAGGATTTGTATCCATGTGCTCTCTCATAGAATCCTTGGGTTGGAGGAGACCCCAAGGGCCATCCAGTCCAACCCCATTCTGCCATGCAGGAACTCTCAATCAAAGCATACCCGATAGATAGCCCTCCAGCCTGTGTTTAGAAGTGGGTGGCAGAGGCCATGCTCTCTCTGGGGAGGACATGAAGCCATTTTGTGCTTTTTTGTGGGATGCTCTGAGGCAGCCAAAAAAGACCATTTTAGAGTCGGAAGCTTCAGCTCCTGCTGGGCCAGGTCCAGCTTCCTTTACAGCCATGTGGCTGTACAACAAAGGAGGAGTCCTCTGCTTCCTTACACACCATCTCATTATAAGAATTCAAAATGAATGTGCAGGAGCCCTGGCAACACCGCCATGTGTTTCCCAGTCTGCAAAAGGATCCCCCACACCTTTTGGGGTCCTGGGTGCCATTGGGGCCAGAGATGAGAAGGAAGGGGGAGACCAAGGGTTTATGCCCCCATCTGCCCTCCTGGCAGAGTCCCAAACCTTATGCTAGGCATAGTGCCTGCAATGGCCATGGCAGAGGCCTCATGGCAATACCTGCCCTGAGCGAGGGTATTAGATCTGGCAAAGGTTCCTTGCTGGCTAGAGGGCCCCTGGTACTCACCTCTTCTCCTGTGTCTTCTGGCTGGCTTGCCTCTCTGACCTTGGCCCTGTTTCAGGCTGTGCAGAGGTGATGCAGAGAAATCCTTTGCCATGGCTTTTGGCTGGCCTGTCCTCTGAACTCTGGCCCAAATGGGCTGAGCAGAGATGCTGAGAAGGGAAGTTTCCATGACTTCTGGCCAGTTTCCTCACTGATCCCTGGCCTTAAACAGGCTGGGCAGAGGTTATGTGGAGAAACAGAGGCATGGAGGGGAAACTCCTCACCATCTGTTCCCACAGTTCCCATGTGCTGCAATGCTGTTTGCAGAAATCTCCTGTGCTCCCACCATGAAAGGGGGCAGCTTTGGAGAGGGAGAGTCATTGGCACAGCTAAGACCTGTCTCCAATCCTGGGAGCCCTTGCCACATTAAGTCTTTCTTCATGCTTCCAAGGCAGCAAGAGAAATGAAGAGAAGCTGCAGAGCAACAGCAAACACATCCCAATGGTTCTTCCTCTGAAGCCAGCTCCCTCTGTTGAGCTGGCAGACCCTGAGCTAAGGAAGCCTAAGCTAAGGATGACCCTTAGCCAGTGCTCTTGGGGTCCTCTGCCATAGCCACCAAAGGAGGGGGGAAAGGCAGGAGAGAGGAGAAGAAGGGAAGGCCAAGAAAACTCTCAAACCGCTTTCAGAGAAAGGAAAAATTTTGCTGGCTCGAAGAGACACATCCTGCTAGGAGCTTAGGCAGGAACAAGACTGGGGCCCAGGGGGCTTAGCTCCTCCCTATATAGGGGCCGGTCTTTTGTTTATTGTCCCTGCCTACAAGAGCGAATAGGAGGAGCTTAACCCAGGAGGTTAGGACCCTGTCTGCTAGGAAAAGAACAAGAGTGCTGCAAGTGGAAGTGAGCCATGCTGCAACATTTTGTTGCAGTCTAAATGTTTTTTGGGGTGGGGGCTGGCTGCAGTGAGAACAGCTGCCCCTGGCAAGCTGGTGACACCTGCTTACCTGATCATCAGCCAGGTAGACCCCATGCCGGCTTGCATAGGAGACGCTGCCAGGCACAGCAATGACTCTAGCCCCCTGGAATCCATGCCAGTCAATTTCTAGAAAAGAAGGAAGCATAGGTTTTCATCAGTGCCCATATCCTCCTGGCCTCCCCCCATATATAAGCCCCCCACCACCAGCTGCCACTCTCCCTGTCCTGCCAATAAGTTTCTGCCCTCTCTTTATTGCCTGTAAATAAGGGTGATCACAGAGCTGCACAAAAATAAGGAAGGGGTGCATGAAAATCCAGGCTAAATCCAGATTAAGCCCAATTGGGGCAGGTTCCAGACAATCCTTGGAAGAGGCCCCCTTCCCCATCCGTCCACCATTGCCTTCCCACACCCTTCATGCGCCTGTAAGGCACACTTACTGGGCACACTGGGCACCGTGAGAAGCATATCGGTGCTGCAAACCCAGACGCCAGGCGGGGAGCCCCTGCAGACCTGGAAAGAGACGCAACAGATTATGGGGATGGGCCTGAGCTGTCTGGGAAGTCCCCTGCGGTGCAGTCCTCCAAAACGGGAGCCAACAGCAAGGTGGGCTTCCATGGAAGGGTTCCCAGGAAGGAGGTTGGGGGATCCAGCCATGTCTGCCTCTCCAACATCACCACCATCATCCCCCACATCGCTGGCCATGGCTGCTGCTGTGCTCCTCACTCCATCCCTGCTTCTCTCTCACTTTTTTTCCACACGCACCATTTCAAAAGAGAACGGCTGGTTCAGGACCAGAGATATCTCTTGAGTGAACTGTGGATGACTCCAAACCTCAACAGAGACACCCTGGTTTTCATTTTTAGTCTAATTTGTCTTTAGCAAAACCTGGATGACTCAAGACTCTTGTGCTGCGACCAGTAAATTTTCAGACTAGCTTAAATGCAGATTTTTGAAAGAAGAAACAGCAAGACCACAGAAGCACAGAGATGCTGATGCAGGGCAGCCAGGCCCTGGGAATGGCGGGGGGGGGGAGCTACCCTGAGCCTACTGTTCCCCACATCCTGGCTTTCTGGCCCCACAACCACCAGCCCCACTTCTGCAAAGCCACCTGGCTCCATAGAGCCCGGCAGGGTCATCCTGTTTGACATGAGGCATGGGACATTCGTCCAAGGAAAGGTGACCGGTCCACCTTTTCCCACCCCGCTGAGAACAGCCCATAACTGGGACCCTCCGCACTGACCTGCTGCGTCAAAGTGGCCAAGAGGTTGTCCAGGTTGCAGGTGAGTGCCTCCACGGGGGCAGAAGGGTCTTCCAGGGGGAGGCAGGTGAAGGCCCGGCTGCAGTCGTCAAAGGAGAAGTCCCGGCCCTGGCAGGACAGGTAACAGGTGGGCCAAGGAAACAGTGGACCACAACACGGAGCGGGGCCTCCTCGGCCATGGCACAACAACTGCCCCTTAGAAGCCCCACTGGCTTCTGACAACGCTTCTTAATATGGCTTTTAACCAAAGTTTGAGGTGGGTCTAACAACTGTATTACCAGTATGTGGCTTTAAACCCCTTTCACATCTTTTAAACTGTTAAAATGCTTAACATGCTTTCCAACAGTTTAAACGATCCTTTACTGTTTTATATCATGTTAAAATGTTTTAAGGTTACAGTATTTGATTTGCAGGCCTCCCTGAATTCTTGCAATATACAGCAGGACACATTTCAAGAAACAAATCTTGAACTCTGGGGGACCTCCGTCCTGTGCCTCCTGGGGGCCTGATCCTGTTCAAGGAGGGGATCCAGCCAGACCCCCCCCCCCTTGGCCTGAAACAAGCCCTGACCCCCCAACTCACCATGTGCAGAATAAGAATCCAGGCGTCCTGCAAGACGTCAGACGTGACCACCTGAAATGGAGGGCAGCTCTTAGCAAGAGAAAGGGGTGAGAGTGGCAGGCAGAAGACCTCCTCCTTGGCGCAGCCCTGTGGCATGGTGCCCCCTCGCCCCCAAAATACAATGTTGGCCTTGTTTACAAGTCGGGGGGGGCGTGACTCCTCAACCAAGGCTGAAAGGAGGGTCTGGGGTCTTCTCAACTCAGCCCCTCACAGACTCACCGTGTGTCCAGCCCGTGCACTCAGGTGTTCGGCCGCCACCAGCAGAGCGTTGAGGGTGGCTCCTCCACTGCCCACCTGGACCTTGGGGTCTTCGACCGTCAGCAGGATGGGGTTCCGTCCCAGGAAGCCCCGTGCACGGCGCACCTCCAGCTCTGTGAGCACATGACGAGAGGGTCTGTCACCACACATGGGCAGAGCGGGGGAGGACCTCCAGCTTCAGGCAATTATAATAGATAGGAAGCCACAAAGCCCCCCCCCCCCCCCCATGGCTGTTGCTTCTTGCCCGCATCTCCAGCCCGGACTCCTGGCTTGGCCTCCGCAGGGCCAGGAGGGCCACACAGCCCCCACCCTTACCTTTCTGGAAGGCAGAGACACTGTCCTTGTGTTGGCAGGTGAGGACCACCACTGTCCAGTCAACCTCTTCACCAGCCATGGCTGCAAAGTAAGGGCTCCCCTCCGTCCCGCTGGGTCTGCAGGGAAGAAGCAGCCAAGGGGGAGAAGGAGGGAGATTAGTCAAGAGCCCCTCAAGCAAGATGGGGTGGCTGGGTCCCTCCACAGATAGCAGAGAGAGCCATCAAAGCAGCCCTGGGTCTTAAAGGAGACGTGACTGCTCACAAAGCAACAGGGGTGGGGGGTGCAGGACCCCAATCTGGCCTCCCCTCTGGACCTCCAGCAGAACAAGGAGGCTCTGGGGGCAGGGGGCCTCCCAGCCCCCCCCCCCACACCCCTTGCCTCTTTGGGTGCGTCCGCACAACTGCAGAAATACCAGTTTGACACCACTTTAAGGGCTGTAGCCCCATCCTAGGGCATCCTGGGATTTCCAAAGGGCACGGTGTCTCACCAAGCTAGAAATCCCACAAGACAAGCAGATACAGCCAAGGGGTGTACGCACTGCGGAAATAAATAATGCAGTTTGACACCACGTTCTGTGCTGTCTCTCTGTCCTTGGAATCCTGGGATCTGTAGTTTCCCCAGGTCTTTAGCCTTCTCTGGTCAGGAGTGACTCACCAAACTGCACTCCCAGGATTCTGTTGGGATGGGGTCAATGTGGGGCCAAACTATATTATTCCTGCAGTGTGGACACACTTGGAAGGGGCCCTTGGCTCTCCCTTTCTTCCCTGATTTAACAATAACCCAGCCCCCTTCAGTGCTTTCAGTCCTGGGCCATGGCTCTGGAGAGCCGGGTTCGAATCCTGCGGGTGACTCTGGGCAAGAAGTCACACTCTCTCAGCCTCAGAGGAAGGCAAAGCTGACAAATCCCCGCTGACTCTGCTGGGAAACTTGCCAAGGATGGAAGCCCTGGGACTAGTCACCGGATGCAGCCCACCGGAAGAAGGGGGCGTTACATTGTGGCAGCCAACATCCGCTCCGGGGAGGAGGGAGGGTGACGTCACAGATGACGAAAGGGCTGGGGATGCTGGGCGTTGCAGTCCAAGGGAGCCACGCTTCCCCAGCCTCCCTTCTTCCAGACAAAGGATGCATCCACACTGGAGAGATAACCCGGTTTGGTACCGCTTTAACTGCCTCCCTGGCTCAAAGGCTATGGAATTCTGGGAGTTGGAGTATGTTGTGGGGCCTTCCTTCCTTAAGCTCCGCTCCGGGCCCACAACAAACTCCAACTCCCAGAATTCCATAGCCTTGAGCCAGACAAAGAGTTAAAGCGGTGCCAAATTGGGTTATGTCTCCAGTGCGGATGCTGCCCAAAGGTCCCCAGACTCCCTTGTTACCTCCAGCCTCAGCCTCAGAGCCGCTTCCGCCTCGCGGGGCCTTTAACGCCGTTGCATCCTGGGAAACGTAGTCCCTCCTCTCTGCCTGGCAGGTAAAAGGGGCGGGGCGGGGGACTCCATTTCCCAGGAAGCCCCGCGCCCTGCCCCCAGCCCCCCTTCTATCTGGACTGCAAAGCCCACTCCGCAGCTGAAGCCCTAAAGACTCAGCGCCCCCTCCTTCCCCCGTCCGGGAGGAAGTCCTCCATCCCTAGGAGGACCAAGAGGGAGGCGGGGGTCACCCCCCCATTGGTGCCCCTGGCCCCCGCATCCCTCCTGGACCTTGGGCTCCTCCTCCGCTTCCCTGGCCCTACCCCCTCCCTGGCCCTGGGCTCCGCTGCGCGAGAGGGAAGAAGAGGAGGGCAGGCCCTTGGGGGGGTCTCTTTCCGGGGGGGGCGGGGGGTGTTTGGGGGGGCGCCCGGCGGGGGAGGGGCGTGGCCTCCGAAGGGGGAGGGGCTGCTGGGCTGGTCCTCCTCCTCCTCCTCCTCCTCCAGTCTGTCTCAGCCATCCTCCCCGAAGGAGGAGGAGGAGAGGAAGGCGAAGCCACGGAAGCCTCCGGGCCACCAAGGAGCCCCCCTCCCGGTAAGAAGGAGGCCCTCACAGCCTCCCTCCGACCCCCATCTCCTCCTCCTGTCCAGGAGGGCTCCCCAAATGGCCTCCATTTAGAGGGGGAAGCCCCGGGGGAGATGGGGGCTACCTGCCTGCCCTCCTGGCCCCCATCGCCCCGCCCCCATCGCCCCCTCCTGGCTCCCCGGGGCTCCTCCTGAGCATGCGCAGAGGGACCCCTGCCTCCCTCCCTCCTTCTCCTCCAGGACCTGGAGGGGGGGCAGTGCCCGGCTGCCCCTCCCCAGCCCAAACCCCCTCCTCTCTCTCTCTCGAGGGGGACGCTGTGCCTCCCTGGGGCCAGATTCAATGGGGGGAGATTCGTTTGAGGGGCGGGGGGCCCTTTCCAGGGAAGGGAAGGGAGGCCGCCCCCCTCCATCCTTCTCTCTCTCCATCCTTCTTTCCCTCCATCCCTCCCTCCCTTTGGCTGGAAGAGAAGCCCCCCTGCCCAGAGAAATGGCTGCAGGGCTGCCCAAGGGTTGGAATGAAGGTGGGAGTCCGAATGAGGACTGCAGCTCCCATCATCCCCCTAGAGGCACATCCGGCGTGGAGGAGTGCTGGCAGCTGCAGTCCCCCGGAGCAGGGCCGATGCAGAGGCTGCCCAAGATCCTGGCTGGCTGTGGCAGCCTTCCCTCCTCCTCCTCCTGCCTTGTGGACTGGGATCCAAACAAGGGGCTTCTCCGAAATGCCTGAGTGGCCACTGGGCTGCCTGGCTCTCTCTCTCTCTCCCCTTTGGGTTGCGTATCCCATTTCTGAATGTAGCCTCGACATGAATGGCCAGAGCAGCCCCTTTTAGGGCAACGGGGAACCCTTGCCTCTGCCTTTCGAGGCCCAATGGGCCCCCGCGCCTTCCCATGCAACGGCCAGTCGGGGCTTTGCAAGAGGCAGCAAGGGAACAAACAGGCGCCTGATCCTCTGTGGGCGATTCTGCCGGGGTCACATTAGGGGAAAACCCTTGAAGTCATTGCCTGGCTTTTTAAAAACCTCAGCCTGCTCCAAACCAAAGCTGCATCCACACTGGAGAAATAACCTGGCTTGGCACCGCTTTAACTCTGTCTGGCTCAAGGCTATGGAATGCTGGGAGTTGGAGTTTGTTGTGGGGTCATGAGTGGAGCAGACCTAGCATTGAGCCAAGTCAGTTAAAATGATCTCAGAATGAAGCATGTCTGCAGAGAAAGCAGCCCAAGGAATACCAAGGTTTGGGGATGGCTGCCCTTGGCCTAGGACCCTTCCTTCCCTTGGGGTGGCCTGGGTCTGGCCTTGGTGCTTCCGCATCTTGGGAAAGAAGTGGGAATAATGGGAAATGCGGGGACCTTTGCAAAGGCAAGCCGCCCTTTCCCCCCTTTGCCCTCCTATGCTCACCCCTTGGAGAGCTGGGCCCAATTCGGTCTCTTGGGGCAAGACCTGGCTGCACTGGCAGCAGCAACGCTTGGAGCAGCGGATGCCTCCTCAGCCCCAGGAGAGGTTTTTCACTTGGGTTCAGAAAAGGCTTTCGTAACCATCTAAAATTAGCTCTAGAGGCTGCGATGGACCATTTGTTTCTGGGTCTTGACACAGAGCAACCTTCCAAACGCTCGTCGCTCCTTTCTGAGTCCCCCCTTCCCCTCCATCCATCCCTCCTTCCTTCCTGCAAAAGGTTTAATTGTTCAGGGCCCTTGAGGCAGCTCTTTCTGGGACAGCAAAATCCTAGAAACAGCGGATGCACCAGGGATTGTTCAGCAGTAGCTGAACTTCAAGTGTTGCAGTGGGTATGTGTGTGTGTGAGAGTGTGCATTTGCACACGCATGTGGGGTTTTAAGGGAGCTGCTTCTTTGCCCAGCGTTTCCTGAGTGGGAAGCAGACATGCTGCCAGGCATGCCAGGGAATGCGAGCCAAGGCCCACCACCGCGTCACGTGGCCAGATGGCCAGCAGCCGGCTGGAGTGGCTTTGCTGGCAAAGGGCTTGAGGGCACTCTGGACATCCACAAATCCCTTCCTTGCATCTCTCCTCCTCCTCCCCACCCCTCCGCCCCCCATTTCAGAAAAAGAGAGAGAGCGCTTGAGAGGAAAGAGAGAGAGGCAGCATTGGGAAGGCATTGTCCAGATAGGATCCCATCTCAAAAACGGCTTGGTTTTAAAAAAGCTGGCTATGCATGTTCTGATGTGATGCCCACCCAAATATCTCGCATGGCACCAATCTAACCCTTGGCTTTGCTCTGCTGGGGCTGCCTGGCTCTCTCTCTCTCTCTCCCCTTCGGGTTGCGTATCCCATTTCTGAATGTAGCCTCGACATGGATGGCCAGAGCAGCCCCTTTTAGGGCAACGGGGAACCCTTCCCTCTGCCTTTCGAGGAACTGCTGCCCTTCTTGCATGTCCAGTGTAACCTTTATTTATGTATTGCCTTTCTACTCTCTCTCTTTCTCTCTCTTACTCAGACATGCACAGAACACATAGTGTTCCTCAAGGTTTTCAGAGATGTTCTCCCCCACAGTTTATTCTTGCAGAAACCAGTTGGGGATGAAATGAGGATGGATGCACTGAAGCCATCATTCAGGGTTGAGGCCATTGTTCCCAGGCAGCCTGGTCTGGGGGAACCAAATGGATCCTAATCGTGTTTCTCTGGGGCGAAGCTGACGTCCAAACTGGACCCTCTCTTATCCCCGAATGAATGGGGATAGCTTGTCAAGGCAGGCTCTGGGCTCAGTTTGGCCAGAGAATGGGATCTGCCCACTCAGTGCTGGGAGCCAACTGGTGCTCCTCCTGCCATTTGTACATGTTTTGAGGTTTAGGGAGGGGGAAAGTGTCAGAGAACGGCACACCTGTACCTTCCCTGCTGTTGGTTCTGATGGGGGCTGTGTTTTTGCCAAATGGGGGGAAAGAGCTGGGTTTGATCGCAAGGCTCTGGGGGGCCTTTCCTGGCAGGGATTTCAATGGAGGGAGACTTTGTATGTGTTGCATGTAGGAGCCAAGGGAGCAAGATTTAATTGTGCCAGTAAGTACCTTTCTGGGCATTACTCTTTAAAAACCCAAACAAGACTGGTTTGTCCTTGGGGTGCAGCCCTGAATTTGGATTGCTTTGGCTATGGAGGAAAGAGTGACCTCCCCCCAAAAAGAAAGAAAGGCAGTGGATGGGGCAGAGAGAAAGAGAGAGGAGGTGTGTTTGAGACCTTCCTCAGCAGCTTCAAGGACTTGGGCTTCTTCCATGAAAGCTGGAAGTCAAGTGTTGTTGCATCCACTCTCTGAACATGCAGCTTTCCAGAGACCTCAGAGAAGCATCCGGATGAATGGCCATTGTCTGGGCTCTTGGCAGATGATCCACTCAGGGAGGCTCCCATGCGCAGGCAGGCATAGGACCGGGCTTCCTCCTTTGTGTAATCTTTGTTTGTTGCCTCGGGTGTGTTCTCCTTCAACGCTTCCCCCTTCCTTTAGCTTCCTTTAGGAGTGGGCTAAAGGGGCTGGTGGCGCAACAGAGGGAGATTTCTGTGTCACCAAAAATGAGTACAGCGAGTGCGCACTTGCATGCTGCATGCTGCCTTCCTTAAGTGCCCCTTGGCCCTTCCAGGTTTTGGGGTAAGGAACCGCTGCTGGACCTTTGCTTGGCTCTGCTGGCGCTGGGGATATTTTGGGTGGAGGCAGAAAGGGAAGGAAAGGGAAGCAGTGAAAGTCGGGGCCTTCAGCTGGGAGAAGGGCTTACTGTCTCAGCCGCATTAAGTGTAAGCTGCCATGCAGGAGATCTGCAACAGAAGATCTGAGAAAGGCTGCAGAGGGGCACTGGGGGCCCTTTGCACTGACCCCAGGAGCCTCTGTCAAGAAAGGGCCACAGACCCTCCCGCCAGATATTGGTGGATGGCAGCTCCCAGCATCCCTCGCCCTCCGACTGCACTTAGGTAGTGGCCACCTCTGGCCCAAACGCTCCTTGCAGAGGAAGCAACAAGCGATGAACATTGGCGCTTATGAGAGGTGGGTCGAAACCCAGAAGAATGCCAGAAGCACATGAACCCAAGGGCAGCTTCCATTGCCCTCTTCAGCCACTGGCCCAGCCGTTGCTGCTGGACTGTGACTCCCATCAGCCTGAGTTCTCTCAAGATGGAGCTGGGGTTTCTGCCCTTGGCTTCGAGTGGAAAGGATCTTCCTCTGTGAGGAGAAGGCTCTGGCTGCCGAGAGCCTCTCCAAGCCCTTGGACAGTTGGACAGCCCTGGAGAGTGTGGGGGAGGCAGCCTTTGTTTTGTCCCTCAGTCCAGCTATTATGAAAGAAAAGGGCCTTTGTTGTCTGCCATGGCCTCCCTCCATCCGTTAAACACATGCTTCCCTGGGAGGCTGCTGCTGCTGCTGCCATTGCCTTCCTGACAGAGGCCTCCTGGGCAGCTCAGTCCCCTCCAACAGCAAATCCAGAGTCCTAGAGTTGGAAGAGACCTCCCTCGAGGGCCATCCAGTCCAGCCCCCTGCCATGCAGGTATACACAGTCAAAGACCCCCAATAGATTGGGGGGTCATCCCTTTTTTTTTTTGACTGACCCCCCATTTCAGCCCCCCCTGAAGCTGTAGCCGAGTCAGTTAACAGGAAGAGAAGTAAGAGCAAGAATCCTCTTTGGAGGCCTGGGAGCGCCATTTCAGCCGTGCGTCACGTTTGAACCTCCACATCTTTCTGGCTGGAAAATCTTCCTGTATTCCTCCCCCCCCCTTTTTTTCATAGCCTTGTTCCCAGATTGTGTGTGCCACACATGTGCCAGGGGTTGTGCGGATGCACATGCATGCGCAGCTCTCGCCCTTCCAGTCTTGAAAGGCCCTTGCCAGACAGTATCAGGAGGGGTTTCTTGGGTGGTTTCTTCTCCAGCTTTGGCTCAGCCTGCCAGCAGCGTCTCTTCCAGGGAGATGGGGCTGGGAGGCTCCCGCCGGCTGAAATCTTCGCGCGTCTTTTGCGCTGTTGTGACACGCTGCTGGGTCTGGGTTATCAGCCTCCGCCTGCTGCCTTGTCTGGGTGACTGAGTGCTTGCCAAGGGAAGGCGGGCAGGAGATGGGCAGAGAGATGCTCCGATCTGATAGCAGCCCAGGCTGGTCCCGGAAGAGAGAAGGAGGCTTCAGGAGGTGGTTTCTGGCCCAGGGAAAATGGGTCGCCATGATAAAAGAGGGGAAGAACTGTGACATTGCGATGACAAGGTGAAAGGTTTGTGCCACAGAGTCACAGGCCATTGCATCAACAAGACGGGCAAGGTCTGTGCCATCCGCCAGGGATTGGAGGATTGCAACTGCTGGGATGAACAGCCCAGTGACATCTGTGCCCCAGCGGCCCCCATCCCCACATGCACATGATAAGGGGAGCCAATTCCTCGCATGGAGCATACGCTGGAGAGGTCTTCGGAGAGAAGACCGGTTTGGCTGCTTCTAGCTGGGAAACCAACTTGAGAACGGGCTTTTTTGCTGTGGTTTTCCTGGTGGCTCTGCTATTCTACTGCTGACAAAGCAGGAAAGCCTTGTGGCACGTCATTGAAGAGATGCCAGTAATAAGCACCTCAGCCTTCCTGGTGCACCAACCTTTTTATTTATTCTTTTGATACTCATGGGTTTTTAAAAAAAAATAAATCAGATGTTGCCGCCATTTCTGTTGCTCACTTGTTCTGTTTTCATGGCAAGTTGGGAAAGGTTGGGAACAAGAGCTCTTAGGGGACGATGGGCTGTGGTTGACAAGTGGGGATCGTGGCCTCTTGGGTGGGACTGAGGATTCCTGCAAGGACAGGTTTTGGAGAAGCAAGGAGTTGCTGGGAACCTTTGCAAGAGCTTCCCAGTCCTACTCCAGAGCCGCCTGCAGCTCCTCTCCTCTGGCCTGGCTGGAACATCTGAATTTTCCATCGCAAGTCTTGACAGGCAGAGAGCTGGCAATTCCTCCTTTTTCCTTGGTGCATTCTTTCTCTTTCTATCTCTGTATGTGGTAGGCAAATGAAACTTCTGAGTTTGCATAACTGATTCCAGTTGCACAACCCAAAGTTCTGGAGCTGCATTTGCTGCAGAATGCCTTGCTGGGAGATCCCCACCGCCAGCTTTTCAGATGATGCTTTTGGGTGTCTGCTCCCAAGAAGTTCTTTTCCCTTTGCCCTCTTTCACCTGGTTTGCTTGGATTTGTTCATGTTTTAAATTACAGGTTGAGTCTCCCTTATCCAAAATGCTTGGCAGCAGAAGCCTTTGGGGTTTGGGTTTTTTTTTCCAGATTTTGTAACACAGTATTTGCATATGTATGAGATATCTTGGAGATGGGACCCAAATCTAAATAAACCCCAAACGCATTTATGTTTCATATGCACCTTATACACATTCCCTGGAAGTAATTTTATATACAATGTTTTAAAATAGTGTTGTGCATGAAATCAAGTTTGTGTACATTGAGCCATCAGAAAGCAAAGCTGTAACTCTCTTAGACTCACATGTGGACAATTTTGGATTTTGGAATATTTTGGACTTTGGCATTCCAGATGAGGGAAACTTGACCTGAGGTATATCCTGTCTTTTCTTTCAAACCGGTGGTCAAAGAGGCTAGCCATGTTCGAGAGAAAAGACAGGATAGAAATGTAATATGTATACAAACAGTCAGGGCTCTGCGACTCGCCTTGGGAAATGCAAAGTGCCTCCCTTTGCAAGACACCGAACGGTTTGAACGCCATGTTCTTTGCTTCCGTTGCCGGAGGCAATTCATTCTAGGTGGAGAACCTGGCAGTGTTTTGGTCCCCACAGAGATCTTGCATACATTTAAAGTGGCATTTGACTGGGCTGGGTATTAAGCCCTTTATGCTGAGGAAAGGGTAGGTGAATGGGGGCCGTGGTGTGGTCCAGAGGGTCTGGAGCTCCATCTTCTCCAGCCCTTCCTTTCCCTTCCATGGTGCGTATGTCTGTCTGCCTGTCTGGGAAGAGAGTGGGAGATGGGGGGTTTCTTGTTTGGGAGAGGGTCATCTTGTTTCTCCAGAGTTTGTAAGAAGCTGTCTTTGCAGCTATATGTCAATGCAATTATTTTGAGATGTTTGGGATGGGATGGAGGAGCTGCTAGTGTTCCTTCTTTGGATTCTGGAGGTCTTGGCATGCACATCTCTTGTGCGGCTGACCAGAGGTGGACAGAGCGTCACTCTTGTGTGGGATTTTTGGAAACGGTTCTGTCCTGTGGGCCCTTTTCTCCTTGTTTTGCTTGTCCTCACAGACATATTTCAGGAGGAAACTGCAGGGATGTTGTTAGGGAGAGGAGACACCTGAGGCCAGGGAAGGTCTTGCCTCCAGTTAGTGGGACTCAGCTGGAAATGCGGCCAGGAAGCAAGGCCAGCAAGACAGAGCCAAGTCCAGGGGCCTGTCTAGATCTGTAGGCTTCTGGAGAGAGCCAGTGTGTTGCAATGGTTCGAGTGTTGGCCTCGGACTCTGGAGACCAGGGTTCGAATCTGCACTTGGTCCTGGAGGCCCACTGGGTGACTAAAGCAAACCTACCATGGGGTTTTGGGGCAAGATTTGTTCAGAGGAGGTTTGCCATTGCCATCCCCTGCTAGGGTTGGCATTAGTTGGAAATGAATTGAAGGCACAAAACCACCACAACAAAAGGCAACTCTATCAGGGATTTTTCTTAGCAATACCTCTTCAGAGAAGATTGGCCATTGCCTCCCCTCAGGATCCAGATCACCCAGATTTCCAGGGAATCCCCAAAATAATGCTGGTTCTGGCGGAGGGGAGCAACCTGTTCAAAGGAGGGGTGCTTTGAGAGGAGGAAAGGCTCTGGCGCTGGAAGCACTGAGAAGGGAGCTAGCAGGGCATGGGAAGTTAATTTTGTTATACTGCTCGTTGTTACTGCTAATTATTATTAACTTTGATTCTTTCCCCAAAACTGTTACATGCTGAGATTGAAAATGGAATGTTTTGCATTGCTCATTGCTTGAGGCTGGGGGCTAGCGTTAACAAAAGGGATGGGGTCGAATCTGGAATATTCCTGGGAAACTGGCTCCCAAAATGTTGCTTTAAGCCACAAGAGGAGCATCATTCCCAGGCTTGACCTTACTTTCAAAACATAACCTTGTCCTGCACTGATCTTTGTTCCTTCCCACCAGGAACTCATTGCAGCAGCTCCACCTTTGGAAACATGTTCTTTCCAAATCATGGGAGCAAAAGCCTTGGTGCAGAAGGGCTGGGGACTGGGACCCGCCATTGGGAGTCACAGACTATAAAAGCTGGCAGCAGAGGCTGAGCTCTGGCTGGCCTCCAGCCCCTGGCCTCCCCCATTCGCTCCCATCGCTTTGTGCTGCTGTTTCCGGTGGGAGAGGAAGACCCCCGTCTGGGTTTTGCAATCGCTGCTTCCTGCCAGCTGCCAAAGAGGAGGGTCTTGTGGCTGCAGCTGGAGGCAGCTGCCTTGGAGGCGGGTGGGGGTCTCTCTTACCAGACCAAGCCAGAGGCCAGCCTCCCCTTTTCCTTTGTCTGGCACTGCCCTCTGGGGCACATGGGCCCCCTCTGTGCTCTTCCTCAGACAGTGCCATGCTGATGGGCCTCTTTCTCTGCCCTTTTAGGACTTGATCGCTGCAGGACTGTCTTCTTCCCTGGGCCAGCGGCAAGCAGAGAGGGATTATGTGAGAGCCAAATGCGGCGGCAGCAGAGGAGGCAACAGTGACGGCTGAGAAGGAGCCAGGCTGTGGCTCTGGGCCTGGCAGGCGCCAAACGGCAGAGTCTGCTGCTCCTGCTGCAAGGCTGAGCCTGTGCAGAGACTGAGCCTGCGCACTTGCGTGCAGCGTATGCATGCATGCATGCAGCAGCCAGGCAGGCGGAGGGGGAGCACGCAGGAGGGAGTGGGGAGGGCCACCCGAGTGCCAGCTGCCCACCCCACACGCCAGATACAGATGTGCGCAGCTGTCTCCTAGGCAACAGGAAGCAGAGCCCCTTCTCGCAAGTGGGGCTTTACGATGATGAGAGACTGCAGAGGTGGCAGCCACCGGCTTTGCGCCAGGGAGGCCGCGGCATGGGGATCCCTCTCCCAAAGCGCCCCGAGGAGGACATCGTTGCTCTGAGAGACAGCAGCGGCTGCAAATGGCCGGGTGCCCCCGCTCTGTCCGAGCCGAGGGCGGGTGGTGAGGCCTGGGCCCAGGGGCAGAAGGGGCCATGGCATCCTCACCCTCCGCTTTGGTAGATTTCCCTCCAAGAAGGACAACGATGATGGTGATAGTGACAACGACGACAATGGACTTGCCTGGCCGGGAAGGGAGAAACCTTTGAGGGTGGTTTTCTTGGACTCTAAAAAGAAGGCTGGCCTGTGCCAGCAAGAACTACAGGCTCCTCCTGGTCTTCCCCTGCAGAATTTGCAAAAGGCTGAGATTTCCTGGGGGAGTGGATGCGTGCCCCCGGATGAATGTAGGCAAAGCCCAACAGAATATTGCCTGGAAAATTGCCTGAATTGCTCTGTCTCTAGCGCCTGACGCCGGTTGCTGTTGGAGAGCCGGTCTCTGCACCCTCCCTGGGACTCTGCAGGGCCCCAGTCCTTTCCTTCCCAGCCATTACCCTGCCCTGCACCCCCTTTTCTCCCACTTCTGTGGCAGAGACTCTGGGCCCAGGTGTGCCTCCCTCCTCACTTCTTCTTTTCCCTCACTGCCCACCATGAAGTTTTCCCTGCGCTTCTGGTTCCTCTCCACGGCCTTCCTGCTGCTCTTTGCTATGTCCCTGCTCTTCACCTGTTCCCACCACAGCATCGCCTACCTGGACCCTGGCAGCCTGGGCACTGGCGGAGGCATCCACAGGGTGAAGCTGGTGCCCAGTTATGCCGGCATGCAGCGCCTCAGCAAGGAGGGACTCTTTGTCAAAAACTGTGCCTGCCACCGCTGCCAGGTGGGCTCCAGCGACTCCGCATGGTTTGACGGCCGCTACGACAGCCGCATCTCTCCCGTCTGGACCAGGGAGAATATGGAGCTGCCCCTGGATGTCCAGAGGTGGTGGATGGTCAGTCTGGGGGCAGAGGGGCAGGGTCCAGAAGGGGTCTCCTCAGGCCAAGGGGGGATGTAGCTGGCTGCCATCCGGCCCAGGGACAAAACAGCACACCTCCACAGAGAGTATTAGTTGACCCTCTAGGATTATATTAGGCCAAGTAGCTTGTTTTGCAGAAGGATGCTGAACTCGCATATTCCCTCCTCTGCAAAATGTGAGCCATTTTAAAACAGTAACGAATTTGGTGATTATTGGTATGTAAGTGTGCTTTCTTCAAAATCTACCCAGGGCCATTAGTTTCATTAGTTAATTATTTTTAAAAGCTTGTATCCTGCCATTTAACTGTAGAACAAGGAGTTTGGGGTCTGCCTTTCTAACTTCTCTGCAAAGGCCAGGGTTAGATGCAGCCTGGGTTTGTTCAGCCATGGCTCCCAACATTAAAGGAGGCCTTCCAGGTGCTGAGCCTTTGCCCCAAAAGAGATGCAGCATGTTGGAGCAAAGGAGACACACTGGCCTCTGGAGAGGGAGCTGAGGGATTTAAACAGGTTTCAGGGAGCTAGTGCAGATTTGTCCAGAGCATACATTTCCCTTTGCTTTGCTGCTTTTTGTAAAAAAGAAGAGGAACCCCTGCAACCTCTGGCAACGTTTCAAGGGATTTGAGAGTAGGAGAGCGCATGGCATGCTCCTGGCTCTGCTCAGACCGGTTCCTCCTTCCTCCCCAGATGCTACAGCCCCAGTTCAAGTCCCACAACCTGAACGAGGTCCTGAGCAAACTCTTCCAGATTGTCCCTGGGGAGAACCCCTACCGGTTGCGGACCCCCCAGCAGTGCCGGCGCTGTGCTGTGGTTGGCAACTCGGGTAACCTGCGGGGTTCCGGCTATGGCAGGGAGATCAATGGACACGACTTTGTCATGCGGTGAGTGAGCGAGAAGTCGGTAGCGAGGAAGGGCTGGGCAAGGGTTGGCGGTTGGCTCTGGCATTGCCATGGGGGAGCTGGCAGCCCACTGGCCATGTGGTCCTGGAAGGCAGGTGGATGTTATCCATGCCGTCTTCAGCTCCGATGTGTGAGGGAGGTGGCCAGGGTGTCTTTGAGGTCCTTTCCTATGGGTCAGCCTCCCCTCTTGGTATCAGATGGGGGTTCTTGACTGAACAGAGAAAAAGAACCTGAGATTGCTGCTTTCTGATACCTGTGCATTTGGGTTTTGTGGCCTAGATAAAGAATTTTGTATTTGTCTTAGCTGAGTTTCAGTCTATTCTATTACTTTCGATCCAATTTTCTAATTTATCACAGTCTTATATAACTCTACTCCTATCTTTTAATGTGTTAGCTGCCCCTCCCAATTTTGACTTAATAAGAATTCCCTCTAACCCATCATCTAAGTCATTGATAAAAATACCGAAGAGCCTTGGCCCCAAGACAGAACACTGCTAGAGACAATCTGCTAGAGATTTCTTCCGGTTTCAGGCACAGCCATAGATGATGACTCTTTGGACGCAGTTTTCCAAGCAGATGTGGATCCAGCTGACAAGTATCCACATCTTTTCCACATCTGATCAGTTTGCTAATGAAAATATCATGGGGGACTTAATATAAGTTTGGGGCAAAAATAGAAAGAAGCAGCATGGCCTCCAGCCCCGTGCCTCACATCAAGAAGTCACTGGATGTAGGACATGGGGAGATCTGGCAGCTGGGGAGAATACTTTTACAAAGCAAAGTCATTTTAAGAAGCAAGAGAGAGAGTAAATAGTCTTTGGAGGGTCAAAATTAGGACAGTCGCATCATGGTCTAATTAACAAAGTTCCTTAGAGAAATGATGAGATTGGGGAGAACACCAAGCAGGTCAATTTAGCAGGACAGAAAAGGGGGTCTGGCTTATTCTGAGCTGATAAGAGTGGCCCTGAAAGGACCATTGGGAAGTGGTGCCCTCCATTGTGTGGTCAGCCAAGGCCTGGGCCCAAGGGACCAGGGGGAGAGGAAGAAGGGGGCTTGCCCCTTGGCAGACCCATTTGTCCTTGGGGGGGTTGGATGGGCATCACACCCGGGGCAGTGACCAAGCACTTCTTCCTTCCCTGCAGAATGAACCAGGCTCCCACGGTGGGCTTTGAGGCGGACGTCGGGAGCAGGACCACCCATCACTTCATGTACCCAGAAAGTGCCAAAAACCTGCCTGCGAATGTCAGCTTTGTCCTTGTGCCCTTCAAAGCCCTGGACCTGCTGTGGATCGCCAGTGCCCTCTCCACCGGCCAGATCCGGTTGTACGTCTTGGGGCACCAGTAGCGGGGGGGGGGGGTGTGGAGGGGGGGGGGGGAACACAAGATTTTTCCCTGCTCATGGGTCTTCGTTGGAGAAAACACAAGGACCCCCCCCCCCCCGTCACTTTCCAGATGCAAGAAGCAAAGGGCACTGAAGGGCAAGCAGCTTAGCAGCGCCTTAGGGAGATCCCCAAATCTCAAGGGGGTCCTTTGCCAAAATGGGGAGGCCAAATGATCTTTTTAAAAGCAGGGAGCAAGCATTTACTTTATGGGAATCCGGCGAGTTCAGCACATGGCCATTGACCGGGAGTGGGCATGAAACCCAGGGAGTGATTCCTAGAGGTTCCTGCTAAAATAGCCCATTTTTGGGGGTGCTGCTCGATTGCTTGGTTCCCAGTCACCCCCCTTTCCCCCCTGAAATCCATGGTTCCCTTGAAAGTCCCTGGGGAAGAAGGGTGTCTCATTCCCTCTCCTCTCTTCCTTCCAGCACCTATGCCCCCGTGAAGCCCTTCCTTCGGGTGGACAAAGAGAGGGTAAGGCTGGTCCCTGCTTGGTGCTTCCGGCGCCTGGGTTGGAAGTGGGGTTGGAAGCGGGGTGGCCGGGTGGGAGCTGTTGTAAAGGGTGCCCCTTACTCTTGCATGGCTCCTCTGGCTTCCAGGTCAAGGGGCTGCAGTACCCACCTGCTTTTGGTTCCATAAAAGAGGGTGGCAGGGCAAGGCGCCAGGCTGCGAAAGGCCCTTCCACCCATCCATGGAGTGGAACTGACTCTGGGGAGCATCCCAGCCCCATGGAGGTTGATTGATTGGTCTGGGGCATTTTGTGTCTCTGGGTTGTAAAAATGATTCCATGTTCCTTTACTTGGATCATTCTGTGCTGCCTTTCAGCCAAAGTGGTTCCAGAAAGTTGATCTACAAACAAAACAGAGAAACAACAGAACCAGACCAATAAAAGGTTAAGACAGTTAGGAGCCAGCCATCAGAATGTTTCAAAATGGCGTTGAAAGAGCAATTGTGCCACTTTGTGGTAGCCTTTGGAACAGCTCTGCCAGACCAACAACTGGCATCATTGGCCCCAGACAACTCAAAGAACTGGTTATATATCAGAGGAGGAAAGGTCTGCAGTCAGGTGTCTCCATAGTTTGCAAGCCAGACTGTCCCTCCTGAACTGGAGGTCGAAAGTTGCCCCCGCTCTGTGGGCAGATGGACACAGAAAAGGGTCGTGGCTTACGCTGCCTTCTCCCTCCTCCTTTAGGTTCAAATCTACAATCCTGCTTTCTTCAAATACATCCACGACCGATGGACGGAGCATCACGGACGATACCCGTCTACGGGAATGCTGGTGCTCTTCTTTGCATTACACGTCTGTGACGAGGTCAGCATTGGTTCTGGTTGCAGTTGTTGTTGAAATCACCAGAAGGAGGTCTCTGTTCAGCAAACATCTTTTCCCTTTTTGTGGCATTCACAGGTGAATGTCTTTGGCTTTGGGGCCGACAGCCGGGGCAATTGGCACCATTACTGGGAGAACAATCGCTACGCGGGGGAGTTCCGGAAGACTGGGGTCCACGACGCCGACTTCGAGGCCCACTTGGTCGATGTCCTGGAGAAGACCAACAAGATAGACGTTTACCGTGGCAACTGACCCTCCAGCACTCCAGTTCCCAGCTTTGGCCTGGATCTGAGGGGCCTGCGGGGTGGGCTCTCCTTCCTCCTCACCAGTGGCTGAGAGCGGGGTTTCCCCTCTGCCCCGAGGAGCATGGGGGATGCAGGGCTTTGGGAAGAGGTTCAGCTGAAAGAGGACAGGAAGGGGGGCATGTGGCCGGGTTCGGACTGAGGTGGTCTACCAGCAGAAGAGGCGCTTGCCTCAGGGGGCTGTGCTTTCAAGGTCCCCTTTCCTTTTGCCAAAGGAAGGTGCCGTCCAGGAGGACACGAGGAGGCAGTCAGCGGTGGCTGGAGGAGGAAGGAGACCCTGCAGGTGGCGGCTGAGAGTTTCTCCACTTTCGGGGATGGATTCCCAAAGGCCTGGTGGGCTTTCTTGGGCGCTCCCAGCTGAGCTTGACTGCTTCAAGAAGCACTTACATCTCAAGAGACCTTTTTTTAAAAGAAAGCAAACAGTATCGGCAACTACAATCAACTTTCCTTTGATAAGTGGCAGTTGCCCAGAGAAGTCCCTTTTGACTCTCCTTTTTGTATTTTCCTGCTTAAAAAAGCAGAGAGTGGTGTGGGATTGTCTTTGGTTTTCCATTTGTTGGAACTCCAGAAGATGTTGGAGAAGGCTCTTTCCCTTCTGCACTTCCTCTCTTCTCTGGGCTTCTGTGGGTGAGAGGATGGACAGTGGCCAGGCGGCAGGTGGACACTGGCCTTTCTTTGCCCTGGGCTGAGCAGGTGGCCAGTGGGGCTGAGGAATGGGCAACCTCCCCTGCCTTGTTATAAGGCCTGAATGTATGCATGGGGATGGGTGATGCATGCCGAAGGCACTCAGGTGGTTGGACCTTGTGGCTTTCCCTCCCTTTCTCTCTCTCTCACTCCTTCCCACCTTCCTGAGGTTGGAGTAGCCAGGATGGTCCCCTGCCATGGCACACCATTTCCCATGAGCCCGCTCCAAGTCCAGGGATGCTTGTTCCTACCCTCCATCTTTTTTCTTCCCTCTTCTCACATGTTATTCTTCAGAAAGACGAAGAGCTGCTGGACTCCCTCAGAGTGTGGTGGAGTCTCCTTCTTTGGAGGTCTTTAAGCAGAGGCTGGATGGCCATCTGTCGGGGATTCTTTGACTGAGAGTTCCTGCATGGCAGAATGGGGTTGGACTGAATGGCCCTTGGGGTCTCTTCCAACTCTATGATTCTATGACTCCAGAGCAGGTTTACTAATCCCTTTTCCCCCCTTTTGGTCCTTGGTCTTGCCCCTTGGAGAGCTCCAGGAGTCCAGTAGGGAGTTTGCAGAGAGTTCGCAAGGGCAGCCCTTGGCATCTCCAGCCGTTGGCATCTCTCTCTGGGTTCCCCAGCAGAGGGAACTGAGGCCAAGTCAGGGCTGCCTTTTGGCAAAGAGAAAGAACAAGGGTCTCTTTGGGGTAGGATCTGGCAGTCCCCAGCTCCCCCTCCCCCTTGCCTTCCAGAATTTATGTCCAATGTCTTCTATTACATTTTTGATGACCAGGTTTTCCTGAGATGCTGAAGAGAAGCTGTTAGAATTGCACAGATGGGTGCCATTTTCCTTTGGGGCCTTTCTGTGTTGGTCTTTTCTTTTGCATTCCTGGCACTTCTCTGGGGAGAAAGAGGGTCCAGAGAAGTTGGCCATGGAGGGGGGTCCTTTCCTTTGGGGCTTTGAGGGGAGAAGATGGCAAAGGGATTGACTTCTTTGGTGCTTTTGGGTACATAGTTTTGGGATACAGAAGGACCAGATTGGGTGAAGGGCTCTTTTCCCCTTCAAAAGTGCAATCATGCCAAACAGTATTGAATACATATTCCCCTTTTCCTGTTGTTAAATTATCTAGAATGAGGGAGTTTGAGACGGGGGGGGGGGTCCTCATGGTGACTTAGTGTTTCATGCCCCTTCCTTCCTTCCTTCCTTCCTTCCTTCCTTCAGCTGGGATGAACCATAAGAGAAGGCCGCCACATACCTGTCTTTGCGTGAGGATCGGTGCCAGAGACTCGAGAGCCATTTTCTTGATTTCAGCTACAAAACCCGCTCTCCAAATGCTCTGCTAATGGCCTCTAGTCGGACGGCTGGTCAGTCTTTTGTAGTTGCATGTTTGATCAGATGTTCAAAATGAGTCAGTGTATTTAGAATGGCATTGAGCTGTCATTTTGTGCCATTCTCAGGCTACGTTCCTGTGATTGCCGTAGGCGTGGGCAGCTTCATCTCGTCCCCCACCTGACCTGCTTTTTCTGCCTCCAGACGTCTGGGCATTGAAGGGTGACTGGGGCAAGGCTCTTGGCTGCCTTGGGCTCTGAAGGTGGGCTTGGTTTTGCTCTCTGGGAGCTTCTCCTCTCTCTATCTCCTGGACCCCCATCTCCGTCTCTGCAGTTTGGGCAGCCCCTCCTTCCTCAGTTTCCCTTTCTGCTGCTCTCTTGGGCATATTGCATGGAGGGCAGGGATCTTTATGTGTGAAAAAGGGTCAGGTGGCATCCGATGTGGTCAAGTGCTGGCAGTTCTCCTGCCCCTAAGCTTCTGACTTAGCAGCCCAGCAGAGCTCCTTCTCTTTGCAGTGGAGCCACCAGGGCAGGAACAGCAGGTGGCCATCTTTCCTTCCGCAACAACAGGGCCAGTGCCCGATCAGCAGAAGGTGCCCACTGCGCAGTGGGGCTTGGAGATGAAAAGAAACACCACGACTTTTCTCTCTTTCTGGTGCATGAGTTGCCCTTTCCATCCTTGCAGGAGTGCAGATGGAGAGCAAGGAGGTAGGCAGTTGGGTGGCAGTGTTGTGAGTTCAATCCCAGCCGGGGGCTCAGTGGCAACTCAGCCTGCCATCCTTCTGGGGTCACTAAAATTAGTACCCAGCTTGTGGGGGGCAATTTGCTTACACATTGTAAACCATTTAGGGAGTGCTGAAGTGCACTCATAAGCGATATAGAAATGTACTTGCTATTGCTATTGAGTGAAAGGTTGCCTCTGGGGAAGCTTGGGGGGCTGCAGAGGCTGGGGGCAAGAAAAGGTGGGCAAAGTGGGCTCCATCTGGGACAGGAAAAGAGGGGACTTGCTGTTGGGGAGAGGCGTTCTGGAGGTTGGGCACTCCTGGCTGGGTCTCGCTTCTGTCCTCCCCACAGGACCCCATGTATTGAAGGGTCTGCCATGCAACCTTTTCTGGAGGGCAAGGCACTGTCAGAGCAGGAGAGCATTTGCACAGAGGGCCTGGGCTGCTGTTTGTGTTGGGGGGGGGGGCACCTGGAAGGGGTGCCTTAATTTGGCTCCGTGCCCTTGGTTAGTGGTTTTGTCACCTGCTGTGTCTCTCTGTCCCTTCTGAGCATCCTTCCAGGCGAGGGGTCAACTGGAAGGATGGGGAGCCCACCCTCCGGGGCGAGACGCAGGAAGGTGGTCCCTGAGAGCCACGGAGGAAGGTCTCAATGGCTGGGTTTGGGCTGAGAGGGAGCCACTCTGGCAAAAAAACCTGGCCCCGTGCCACACCGAGAGGGGCAATTGTGAGGGTGAGGGGAGCCTCCTGGCCCCTTCTGTAATGCCCAGCAATGAAAGGCCAAGCCCTGGGTGCCCGGGTGTCTGAAGGAGCTGCTTGCCAAACCTTCCTGCCGCTTCCTAAGCTCCAAAGAACGGGGTGCCTTCTTCCAGCTGCCCTTCTCCTCCTCTGTGGGCCAAAGCCATGCCAAGGCCTGTTCTCCTGCAGCTGCTCCTCTGAGCCTCTGGCCGCCGCTGCCTTCTTTGGGGGGATACTCTTATGGCATGGGGGGTGGGATGGACTTGGGGTCACCTTCCCCTTGCAGACAAGCAGCCTGCACCTCTGGCCGCCCCCTCCCCCTGTTACTATCAGTATTATGTGCACTTGCGCTACTCCCCCCAACCCCTTTTGTACTTTTTGACTTCACCGGCTACAGTTGGGGAAAATTAGATTTATTTTGTGTTTGGTTGTATAAAATAAAACCTCTACCTTTTTCCTTTTATTGATTTACCTGCACTTTGCATCTTTGGCATGAAGGGCTTGGGGTTCTGGGGCCAGGAGAACTTCATTGCATTGCCACTGTACCCCAGGACACCTTGAGGGCCCTCCAGTGCGCGGGTTCAAGGCAGGATGCGCATGCATGGATGACAGTGATGGTTGGGTTGGATCAGCCTGGGAACTGAAGCCACAAAATCCATGCGACAAGACCTGAGAGATAGAGTTGAGCTTCTGGGTGATTTTGGCTGGAGAGGGCTTTGTAGTCAGCGCAAAAGGAGGAAGTGAAGGGCCAAGGCAGGAAGTGGCTCAAGGGCCATGTGGCTGGTTTAGGAAGATGGGTGCAAAAGATTAATCTGATGGCATCTTCAAAGGATGATGTTTTCTTCAGCCTCACAATCTTTTAGATGCTGGCAAGATAATTCTGGGTGTGGGCATTTCGTGTTGTTGGCTTTCATGTGTTTGCTTGCTTCAAAGCAAGGCTTAAGGTAGTGGCACCATGTACTGCTGGATACCCAACTTTGTGGGAATAATAATGCAGTTGTTGTTTTTTAAAACCTAGTTGCTTCAAAAGCCAGGCTTGTGTGTCTGGGCCAGTTAGCCCACTCTGACTTGGATCACATTTTTACCAAGGTCATGATCCAGCAGGATGGCGTTTGCTCACATGCCCTTTGGAAGAGTTGGCAGCAGCCTCAGTGGAGCTCTCTTTGGCCTGGGGGACTCAAATTTCTAAAACAAAGACAGTTCTCTGCAGATGTCTGGCCAAGAGATCCTTTAATTCCCCCATTGCCCCCTCCCTGCCCTTCTCCTCAGAGGGCACCAAAGGGGCTTAGCACCCTCCTCCCCAGGACTGGGGCAAGCAGAGGGTCTCCCCATCTCCGGTCTTTGGATCTGTCACCAAGGGATGACCTGCCCTTTCCAGTCCAGGAAGGTGCCATTGTCATGGGCAGAAAGTCTGGAGAGCACCTCTACCATCCCTCTTGCGCTGGATGCCAGACTCACTTCTTCCTGGAAGGAGAAAGGAACAGGGATGAATCCTGAGAGCATGCACATGTTCATGCTCAGGTCAGATCTCTCTTGGCATCTGTGGTGCTCTTTGCTGCTGCGACAGGAGGCTGAGAGCCCAGTGCACCCAGGTTGGGTGGCGGAAGTGCCTTTGCAGGGAACCAGCCAGCGTGCCCAAGTTGGGCACGGAGCAGGCGTTAAAGGCCATGCTGGAATGGAGTGGAAAGTACTAAAGGTCTCCTGCCCCCCCTGTGATGCCCTGGTTGCCATTGCTCACCCTCTGCTTACCTGTTCCACCCCCAAGTCAGTCTTCACGCCCCCCGGGTGGAGCGAAACGGAGAGGATCCCACAGATGCTATAACGCAGGGCCAGGCACCGCGTGAGCATGTTCAGCGCCGCCTGCAGAAGAAGCACATGGGATGGAGAGACAGACACCTGAGCACAGTTGCCTCCCTCCATCTCAGACAAAGAGAAGATTGGCTCTGGCTTCTTTATTGCTCCAGTGGCACTGCTAAGCGCCACCCCTGCCATCCCAGGCTTGTAATGGGTAGCTGGTTGAGGGGTAGCACTTCTGCCAACTGCCAATTATGGAAACTAATTGGAACCCAAATCAATGCTAGCCTTCCTTAGAGTCTCTTTCTGCTGCAACTGAGACCAAGAGAGGAGAATGGTCATCCTGGTTACCCCATGCCTCCTCCATGCCAGGGCTGGCTGGACCCCTGGAGGGCAAGGCTGACCGGGCTCTGGCCTGGCAGCCTCCGGACACAAACACTGACCACTGCCCTCCCCTCCAGACCCGCCTGGCCATTACCTTGCTGCAACGGTAGCCAACGTCTTGCTTCCAGCCCCAGCTGTCCACAAGCGAGAGGGAGCCATAGCTGCTGGATATGTTGATGATGGCTGCTTTCTTGCAGCTCATCTTACACTGGTTGCTGGTCCAGGCCCCCTTCCTTAGCAAAGGCATGAACGCCTGTGGAAGAGACAGAAGGGGGAAAGCACATGGCCCCTGGCATTGGTGCCACTTTCTCTTCAACAGTGGAACACACTCCTTCCTCTGAGTGTGGTGGAGTCTCCTTCCTTGGAAGTCTTTAAACAGAGGCTGGATGGCCATCTGTCGGGGATGCTTTGATTGAGATTTCCTGCATGGCAGGAGGGGGTTGGACTGGATGGCCCTTGGGGTCTCTTCCAACTCTACAATTCTATGATTCTCTCACAAACTCCCTGCAAGCCCCACCAGCCGTCCCATGCCCTTACCTGGCACATCAGCAAGGGCCCAATGGTGTTGGTGGCATAGACAGCCGCCATGTTCTGGGCATCTTCCGTCTCAAGCGTTGTGTCACAGGCAATGGCGGCGTTATTGATGAGCAGGTTAAGGCCACTGCCGCCCACCTGCTCCCCCACTTTCTGGGCAGCTGCTTTGATGCTCTCTGGGTCAGTGACGTCTGCGAGGGGCAAAGCGGGAGGCTAAGAGAAAAGCACTGCAACCTGGTGTTTATTGCAGCAAGGAAGGATAGGATGCAAAAGCCATAAATCCAGTAACAGGTAAAATACTGACCAAGTTGCAGGACAACAAGAGTGCAGCCTTTTGATCCCCTGCGAGACATTTCTTTTAAGGCCTGGAAAAGGAAAGGAGGGAAGGCAACAGATTAAAAGGAGAAAGGTGTATCATGAGTCCTTACAAAATGTCTTTTGCAAGGTTATCCACCAACAACCAAAGCTATGTCTCTGGGAAAACGTGTCATTTTCACTCCCACATTTTATTTTATTTTTTAAAAGATCTTATTCCTTTCAACACTGAATATAAGGACAGTTGCAGATTTGGCTAATATCTTCAAAGCCAAAATGAAACAGACTATCTCTCTGTTTGCACTGGCCAGATCCCCATTCCACCTTGGATCCCCTTCTGGGATATAAATTCAATAAACAAAATAATAACAATAAATTCCCGGCTATGGCAGATTGTCCCTGGCTGCCATGAGGCTCCTCTTGAAGGAAAGAGAAGGATCCAGGAAGCCAAATGCTTAAGAGTTCAGACCCTGTCAGTCTGGGTTACCCTCACATTCATTCTCTCCAATCTCAAGCTGTTTCTGTCTTGAATGTGAAGAAAAGTGCAAATCTGGGTGAATTCCTATCAGAAGCGAACTTAAGGGCACTCTTCGCCCCTCTCTACCGCTGCTGCTGATCCATGGCTGGATCGCCCGCGTCCCTGTTCCTTGTGGGGCTGGCCCTGACACCAAGCGATTCCTGGGGGGCAGCCAGATGCCTCCTGCAGCCCCCTTGGAGGCAACATGGGGCTGAAGATGAACCCACAACTCTTTGAATCAGGCAGCTGGCAAGAGAGGAGCAAGGTGCCATCTTGCCAGGTTCTCTTGGAAGAGTGTCAGGCGGAGGACAGAGGTGGCTTCAGTCCTTCTGCACATTGGATTGTTACTTCCACGGTTCATTAAGATCCATCACTAGGCAGGGACAGGGATTGGGGCCGGGCAGATGATTTAAGGCCACCTTAACATTGGTTGCTTCTACCACCCGCCTCCTCTTGCAGCTCTTCCTTCACCCTCCGCCATGTGCACCCCACGGGGGCAAAGCACCCTCTGAAAAGCGAGTCCTGTCCTATCTGCTTCACCGCATGTGCTCCAGATGCACCACAGAAGGTGTGAAGCGCCACAGAAGTGTGTGAGTTTGATGCACCCAGAGGGCAGAGTGCTCCCATCCCACCCTAGTCCTCCTCACCTGGGCTCCGGGCCCATCTGGATGCCGGCAGGTGGCAAAGAGGAGCTGGGGGGGATGTGGCAGCCCCAGGAAGGCCTCCACCAAGCCCAGGCCGATGCCACGGTCACCTCCGGTCAGGAGCACGCTCTGCACCTTGAAGTCTTCCATGGCTGCTGCTTGGCGTCTGGAGAAGTGGCAGAGGGATCGCTGGCACTTCACGGACTCTTCTCATCTGCCATCAACACCTCAGTGATGCAAACACAAATAATCAGAGGCGTATGTCTGCCAGCCAGCGCAAAGGTTCGCAATCAATAAACATACGCCGAGGAAGAGACTGGAATAATTGCAAGACTCTCATTCTGGCAGGAGAAAACAATGCCTCAGCTGCAATTGTTCTGGGCAGGGCAGCTTGTGGGTGTCCAGGGCCAATTTAATGACGCGCTGGCATCCTTCAGTTGTGGGCGGCACATAGCCTAGCCTCCCTCTGGCTATCTTGCCTGCACCTTCCCTTGGCCTCCTTTGGCTCCCATCGCACCAAACTCAGAAATGCTGGGTCTTCTCTAGCCCAGGTATATCAACACAACTTCAGCATTGCTCTAATAGCAAAGGACCACAGAAAGGGCTCAGAAAGGAGGAGTGATAACCCTTTTCCCAAAAAAAGGAGAGCAATAGAATCCCCCCCCCCCCAAATTAATGGCCATCTCCAGGCCAGTCTCCAACACAATTCTTTAGGAAAGGACGAAGGAAGGCCTAGGTAGGTTTGAGGGGATGCTTGACTCCTCTGTGTAAAATGGAACTAAATTTCAGGATGCCATGAACTGCTAAAAAATGTATGCGTCTTAGAGCAAACGAGAGAGTCATTGTGGCGCCTTGAACAACCTGAGGGCACACAACAACAGCAACAACAACAACCACCACCTGAGACATACATACACATTTTCAACAATTTATGGACACAGATTTCCTAGGTGTTTCAATTATCATGCAGCCATATGTAAACAGTTATTATCATGTAGCATATCAGTTATTGTTAATAAAGTAACCTGGATCCATATCAACTGTGTATTACACTGGAAGCGCCGAAACATGCAATGGAGCCGGGAGGCAGGGAGTCAGCTGTTTCTTTCCCTTGATCAGAGGTATTGATTACCAAATGAGCCATTTGGGCTGGAGCTGGAAAGGCCAGGGAGCCAGGAGCTCCTCAGTGGCCTTCTGGCCCTTGGAAACATTTCCAGAGCCCCTGTTTCTGGACTGCAGATAGGAAAACAATTGCCCCAAGGTTCAGGGCAGGCAGGATCAGGGAAAGGAAGAAGATGTCCACCCAAAAGGAGAGAAGAAGGGCAAGATCGGGTTCTTTGCTTGGTTGAGGTCCAAGATGTGAGCAAGTGACATGCCCTTCTCTAGGGACAGGTTTTTGGGATAATTTTGTCTTTTAAACTGATCGCTCAGCTTGATGTGTTTGCCTGTCGGCTGCAATGCTGCCTTTAGTCACTACGTGGCAGATTCTCATAACCTTTCTTAGGAGTTTATTGCGCCAGGCCAGTAAAGCCCAATTGCAGTAGCATAAGAGTACTTACCACACGGGTTTGTGTCTCTCTTGTTGCTGCTCTGCGTTTCATTGACGGTTTCCACACTGCCATAAGTACCTGCCAAAGACAGGAGTTGCACTGTACTGCTAAACTCCTTGGAGTTCATGGGGCATTGCTATAGCACCTCTTTCCCTTTTCTTCTCCTGCCTCCAGGGAAAGGGTGGGATTGGTGCTGGGATGGCAGCCCTGCCATGATCATTTGGCTTTATCCTGGGGCCCAGTCTTGAGTCACAAAAGGAGAGCAGCTGCATTCTTGGCCACATTTGCTCCCCAGTAACCCCTACTTACTTGGCTCCTTGAAGAGATGGATACAACACGGCTCTGCTAATGGCGCAGTGACTTCAATGGTGCGTAATTATAGTGCTCCAAAAGGAGTCTGGTGCCTGGAGTCAGCAAATGGCTCACTCCTCCAGTTTCAGTCAAGGGAGGCACTTCTCATTCCCAACAAAGGAAAGCGCAGCCTCAGCACCCGCCTCTCCTCAGCCTTCAGTCCCTGCAAAGCCTCCCCACGGAGGTAGTTCCTCCCAGAGGTTTTAGGCAGAGGGCCCAACATCAACCGACATTTGCTATTCGCCCTTAGGAGTCAGTTGCCCTGTTGTGTTTGGGGGTCAAATGCCACTCCATGCCCTCAGTTCAGGCCCAGGCTCTGTAAAAATAACATCTGAACGTACATCCATTGGACCTGGCACTGGCTGGCAGGGCCCTCTGTGTCCAGTCCACTCCTGCTCTTTCCAAGCATCTCCTTTCTCTTAAATAAATTGGGTACACTGGTGGGTAAATGGACAAATATTCAGGTTTAAACATAAAGCAGACCGACAGCCTGCTGGCAAAGTACTCAGGACAAGAGCATGCACACCTGACATTTGTTTATTAGTGTGTGCATGTGTATATCTATATATCACTTCTCGGGGCTCTAAAGGCACTACAGTTAGAACTTTATTTGGAATACTTTTTTTCAAAAAAGAAACAGCTACAAGGAGGTAATACATGTGTGTGTGTGTGTGTGTGTGTGTTTGTATGCATTCCAGTCGCCTGTCCACTTATGGTTAACCCATGAATTTCACAGGGTTTTCCTAGACAAGGAGTGGTTTTGCCAGTTCCTTCCTCAGAAACAGAGCCTTCAGCGTCTGGTCTTCCTTGGTGATCCCCCTTCCAAGTACTAACCAGGCCTGACCATGCTTATCTTCCAAGGGGATCAGAGGGGATCTGGTGCCTTTGGGGTATTCAGGCAATTGAGGAACTGGTTCCAAGGACCAAAGGCCCTGAAAGGAAGCTTGGCAGGGATGGCGCTGATCCCTTGCCTAGGGGCCACTCAGGGCCCTCAGGGTGCTGCTGGGCCAGGCATGCCCTTTTGGGGCCCCAGATCCTGGCCAGGCTCATTCCAAAGGATGAGGCCTTGCAGAAATCCAAACTGCTCAGGGCATTATGGGCCAAGACCAGCCCCTTGAACTGAGCATCCAGCTGAGGACTGCGGAGAGGGCAGGGGTCTCTCAGGGCAAACCAGCCATGACCTGAAAAAAAAGAACATGAAAATGTAAACGTCACATTACAAAATACTCAAGAGATCTGCACATGTGACAAAAAACCATGCTCACATTGTCTGTGCTGCAAGATGTTTGTAAGAGCAAAGCAAAATTACATAATAGTGCGCATAGTTTAAATTACCTAGTGCATTTTAATTGCATTTTAAATGCATTTTAAGCATTAGCAGCATCTTTTTTTTTTTTTAAAGGAGACTAGAAACAAATTACTAGGCATACCTTTCTGAAATCACCAAGATAGACTGTTTTCCTTAGTAGCACCATTTCCATACAGAGCACCACTTGGATTAATGCCTTGTAAGCTGTTGTCTTCACCACTCCAAAAAAAGTGGCAACGGTGGAGTAGGAACCCTTGTGAGCCAGGAAATATACTGCGATGGCGACCTGCTTATCAACTGCAATGGCCTTCCGCAGCCGTGTGTCCTGCCGGGTTAGATGAGGACGCAGCTCCTCCACAATCATATTAAATACCCCCCGCGGCATTCGGAACTACCGCTTCCACATCCAGTCTGACCAGACAGTTCTAGCAAAAACGTTCCAGTGGACATCAGTCTTGGGGCACACCCACCACCTTCTCGGCATTGGCTCATAGCACATCTGAACAGCATGCAAATAGGAAGAAAGGACATCATCCAAAATGTCAAAAAAGGTGTCGATCTCAGGGCCAGAGTCTTCAGAGCGGACAGCACCAGCATCAAGGATTCCCAGAACTTCTGTTCTATGCTGCAACCAATTTCAAAGCAATATACATGCCTGCAAATTGATCAGCAGAGCCTGGATGGTGTCCATGATTGTAGAATAGTAGAATGAAACAATGACCGGAAGAAGCCGGAAACTGTGGGGCCGCTTTGCAAATTAGGCAATTAAGCACTTAAGCGCTTCTCATTGGCTGTTTAAAAAAAACCGCCAAAAAAAGGGAGGGGGAACTAACAGACACAAATGGAAACAGGGGAGCATAAAAACCCGAATCAAATTGATGCAATTTACAGTGACGACATGTTGACGTCATGTTGATTGACAGCGGTTTGCTTTTTTAAAAAAAAAAAGTTCAATGGGAACGAGGGGCAAATTGAACCAATTTAAAAATACTCCATTGTAAATTAAATGGGAACGAATGCAGGGTAAATTAAACCGGAACATTTTTCAACACCTATGTAAATAACGATGGACAAGATTCGAATCAGACCAAAAAAAACACCGAATCTTGATTGGCTGAACTATAAGTCGTGTTATAATCTAAGTGGGAACGCCTCCTAAGGTTCAAACTTGGCAGCCCTCAGGTGGCTTCCTGCATGCTTTGGAAGGGATTGCTTTCGTACTGCGGTTGAGGCATTGGGCTAGGACCCTGGAGACCAGGGTTCAAACCCCGGTTCACCATTTAATTGGGTGACTTTGGGCACATCACACACTCTCAGCCTCAGAGAACGTTTGCCAATAAAACCTCATGATAGGTTACCCTTAGAGTTGGCGCAAGTCAGAACCAGCTTGAAGGCACACAACAACAACAACAACAACCACAGTAATATAACTGGGAGGCAATTCTATTGAATGTTTTGAGAGCCAGCGTGGCAGAGTGGTTTGAGCACCAGACTAGGACACCGAGAGACCAGGGTTCAAATCCCTTTTGCTGGCTGGTGTCACACTCTCTCAGCCTCAGAGGAAGACAAGGGCAAATCCCCCATTTATTATTATTATTATTATTATTCATTTGTATGCTGCCTTTCTCCCAGAAGGGACCCAAGGCAGCTCACATTTCAAGTAACATTGCAGTAAAAACACTCAAGAGTTAAAATCATCTAAAGATGATGTAAATCCGCCAAGCTGACCTTTGTGTCCCTGCATCCGACGGTGAAGGGCTCCCGCATCATGCCAAACTGGCTGGAGCCCTTTGCTCCAAGCATCAGGTCAACCTGAAAAGGGCTGATGCCAGAGAGTCAGTGGGAAGGTCTCTGAAGATCAGCAGAGAAGAAAAACAACGCAAAGCTGTGGGCTGCAGTTGTGAAAGACTATGGCGAAAGTATGCAAAAGCTAAAAGGCACAACCAAAACACACACCCCACACAAAAGTGGTTATATTTTAAAATGCCTGCCTCAATGTTATGCCTGACTGATATAGGAAATCTTTCACTATTTCATTGTCTTCATTCCTCGCTTTAAAGGTATGTTAACCATCTGTGGCCATTGATTTTGCCTCCTTTGGATTCAAGGGCAGTCCTGCTTTGCACTTCCTCCCTTGTTTTTTATCAATGGTCATTCCAGAAGCACAGAGTCCTCTGCCCCTTCAAAGGCCGATGCTCCTTCCTGCCATTTCCGCAAAGGCTTCCTCTGAGTTTACTCACATGTTCTGCAGAGAGGATGATAAAATACAGCCTTGCCCGACCCCCTTGAAAACGGGGGCCCAGTCTGTTCCCCCAAATTCTGCCATGAACAAAATAGTTAACAATTCCCCGTGCCTTGTATCAAACCTTGATCAGAAGATTGGCTGCAATTGAGAGATAAGGAAATTATAGCAATAGAAAATTAGGAAAGGGAAAGGCAGGCGTGAAAAGGATAGACAAGATCTTAATTTTGGCACATCTGCTTTGCATTTCTTGTAAAGCAGACCACAGTTTATCATGATCTCTTTGTGCGCTCTGAAGAAGTGTTGTTGTTGACCGCCCTGGAGTCACACACACACAGCCCACGCCTGCTGCTCCCTCGGGTGAGGCTCTCCAAGCCCTCGTCCTCCATTCATCTGCTCAGGTCCTGCAAATTCATGCCTGCGGCTTCCCTGGCTGACTTAATCCGTCTTGCTCTCTGTCTTCCTTTCCTAGCATTGCTGTCTTTTCCAATGAGTTCTGCCTTCTCAGGATGCGATTTGGGCATTTTGGGTCCCAGGGAGAGTTTGGGCTTGACCTGTTCCAGGATCCATTGGCTTGTCTTTCTGGCCGTCCATAGTGGCCTCAGTGCTCTTTTCCAGCCCCACAGAATCTCAAACGAATGGATTTCCTTCCCATCTGCTTCCTTCACTGTCCAGCTCACATCTGTACATGGAGATGGGGAAACAATGGCTTAGACAGGTCTAACTTTGGCACTGAGTTGTATGTCTTTGCTGCTTAAGATCTTTCTTCTTCTTCTTCTTCTTCTTCTTCATCTTCTTCTTATTATTATTATTATTATTATTATTATTATTATTATTATTACTATTTTCTCTCTCCCAGAAAGGCCCCAAGGGGCTCACAGGTAAAAAATATTTTGAAATATATTTTTAAAAACATTATAAAAAACATTACAAAAACACAAAACATTTAAAACCATCCAAGAAACGCCCGCCGTGGCTGACCTTCCCATTCCTAATCTTCTTGCCTCTCGACTGCAGTCAGCATTGTGACCCGGGTTGGAGACAAGGCTCAGGAAAAGGTTAAGCACTTCAACTTCTCCATGATCTGGGTTGGTTTTATGTGGATCCTCTGGTCATTACCTTTGCTTATATTCAGCAGTAAGCCTGCCTTTGCACTTCTTTCCTTGACCTTCCTTAACAATTGCTCCTAGTCTGTGGTATAGTATGGCAGCATCTGGATATCTCCGCTTGCTGATGTTTCTTCCTCCATTCTTCACTCCTCCTCTTCCTTCTCCTGAGTCTAAACCTGTTCTTCCTATGATTTCTTTTCCTGCATACGATTTGGATAAATGGGTGATAATAGGCAGCCTTGCCTGACTTCTTTGCCAATTGGGAACCATTCTCTTTCTCCAAATTCTGTTCTAACAGTTCTAACAGTGGTGTTGTATATTTGTATACTCTCCTCCCTGGTTGCATGAAAAAGGTATTTGCAATGAGTAAGTTGTTGGCCTTGTAAGATTCTATCAGACGCTCCCCTGCTTCATTTCTTATACTTGGTATGAGTCTTCCTGCTGTTTTTGATTCTTCTTTGCTGCATGCCTGAATATAAATCCATTTTGGGGGATGCTGATGTGTCTGGCTTTCTTGTGCCTTTATGCTGTGTCTCATGATGGTCTGCAGGGAGCAGAAGGCGAACTTGGGCCTTTTGCTCGGCCGCTGGCTTGGCAACTCCATTGTGGAAATGAAAGGAGGCCAGACCGGTGGACCCAGGTCTCTGAAGATGCCTGCGAGGAAAAGGAGGACTGCAGGAGCCAAGCCCTGCAATTCTGGGAGCCACACGTCCCTCACACACCCAGAAGCCTGCTCTCCTGCCTTGGTGCAGCCAAGGAAACCGGAGGAAGCCTCTCACCCCATCTCTCCATTTTCTCCTCCTTTTCTCTCCTCCCATCCCTGGAGTGACTCAGGATTAAGACACGCTTTCCTGAGGAGGGAGGAATGGCCCTCAGCCATTGACACAAACACACAAACACACACACAAACACACCCTTGTGTCAGTCAAAAAGCTGCACACCTGGGAAGACTGCACTCAAATTTGGAGGATCCAGGCCAAGGGAAGGAAACCAGCAGCTGGAGGTGACCAAAGGAGCCGGCAGCCATGGAGGGGTTTCGTCCTCGGAGTGTCTTCGTGACGGGCTCCGACCGGGGTCTCGGCCTGGGGATGGTGGAGCGCTTCCTGGAGATGCCCGATCCCCCCGAGTGGGTCTTCGCCACCAGCCGCGACCTGGACAGCCCTGAAGGCAAGGTAAGGACGGTCCTGGGATGGATGGGGCCTAGACAGAAACCCTACAGCAACCTGGAACAAGTTACCCTTTGCATTTATGGCTTTTAAAAAAATTGCATGCCAAGTGGATAATTAAGTTACATTTGAAAAGCAGCACAAATGAACAGAACCAGCATGGCTTTGTCAATGTAATGAGGAATGTTTTCTAGTTACTTTTAAAAGTAACTTTTGAGAGGTCTCTTTTATCAGCCCATGCAACTTCTGGACTCAGGCACAGTGCAAATGCAGCTACCTCTCCGCCTCTTGCAAAACAAAAAGAAACACGTTTTAAAAATTATGTTTGAAATTACATTAGACTGTGTGAGATAAAAAGAAACACATGTAAATAGACGCATATAAAGATAAAGTTTAAGATGACATTAAACTGTCGGTAGAATTAGAACCGTTTAAAATGTCTCCATTTGGGCAGAGCTTCGACAGCTCCCTCGCTGAGAAGTTGGTGGTGGCCATGATGGCCCCCAAAGGCGCCTGCAAAGGCCGCATGAATCGGACTCCAGTTTGCACCAAGAAGTCCAGGACTATTCCAGCTGCCCTTTCCCCCAATGCCTCCTAAGATGTCCTCATCAGGGGTTGGTCTGGTGCTCTTTCCCATCCTTTCATGAAGGAGGAAGGATGGCGTGAAGCACCCAGGATGGCCAGGTCACGGCTCAGGTGTCTGGGTGGCTGTCTGTCACCCGTGTGTCTGGCCAACAGTGACACTCGACCGCTGGGCAGACTTTCCAGGTTCCCTTTGGGGTGGCCATCACAGAACCCCAAAAACGGACAGGCTGCAAGCAGTGGGAGTAATGGGGGTTGAGGCAGGGGGTGGCCATGAGACGAGAGAAGAGCAGACCCCCCCCCAGAAGGAGACAGAGGCTGGAGGCATGGGGTCTTCACATGAATGTGTGTGTGAGAGAGAGATACCTTTGCGTCATGGTGGTGGGTGGGTACAGCGCTCAGGGCCTCCTTTGGCTCCTGGTCCGGCCGGCAGAAGGAGGCTGATGACCACCGCATTGTCCTCTTCCTTTTCTGGGATGTCTCCCTAGTTTGGGTTGGCAAAGAAAGAAAGAGTCATCATCCTGAAGCATGCTTTTCTGGTTTTCCTTCTTTCCAGATGCTGCAGAGGATGGCTTCACAGCATCCAAACCTGGTGGTGCTCCAACTTGGTATGTGCTTGTTTTCACTCTGGAGTTAGGCAGTGTCATGTTTTAATGGGTTCCTCCCTGAAAATTCTCCACCTGCTCTCTGCAGTTTTTGTTGGCGTCATGGCAGGGCTAACCATGCTGCCCTGATGCCATGGGGCAGACCCCCCAGGGAGCAACATTGACCCATTGGCTGTGGGTTCGGTGCCCTCAGATGGTGGCCTAAGTGGCCAAAATTGGCCGAGTGTCAGAGTGCAAGGGCCGAGGGAAACGCTGCCTCCCCCAGACGTGGCCCTGCTCATGTGCACAATGGGACCGGAGACATCAATGGCTTTTCTGTCTCTCCAAGCAGATATCAGGGACCTGAAGAGCATAGAGGCCGCTGTCCAGAAGGTCAAGGAACATGTGGAAGAAAATGGGCTGACACTGCTCATAAACAATGCTGCCATTTTGATCAAATTCACCACTTTGGCAAATGAAACCATCAAGAACATGACCGATGTCTACCTCACAAACACCATTGGGACCTTGCAAGTCGCCCAGGTGAGAACCCGCTGGGAAGGGCTTTCATCTGACCTTCAGCAGTGTCAGGAAGGGAGCGTCTGTTTTGGGAGGCGTGTCCCTGTTACAAAGGGGGTCTTTCTGGGGGAGAACATGGCGGCCATGGGGCAGCTGTGGGGAGGAGACACAGCTGGGACTGTGGCTGAGGCTAAAAAGGAGACGGACTGCCTTTTCCTAGCCCTAATCCTGGTTTTCAGCTGTGACATCTTGCAGGGTATGGATGATAAAGTGCCTAAACTTTGATAGATTTTCCAGGTGGAAGCCAGGGCCCTGTGGCCGGATGGCATCAGAGCATGTTCAAGGCGGCAAGAGGTGCTTGTGAGGCAGAGCAGCCCAAAGCCAGGAAGGCTGCAGCAGTTTGCTTTGGCCTGAGCCTCCTGGGAAGGGCAAGGCTCTGTCCCTCTGCTCCTTCCTCCTGCTGAACTCACAGCAAACTACTTTTGCACTTTGAGCATTGCTTAACAGTTTGCAGCAAAGGTAGCAAGCCGAGCGGAAGGGGGGAAAGTGGGAGGGGAAGAGGGACCCTGGGACACTCCAAAAGCCACTGAGAAAGTGTGAAGATTAACTGGGGCTGCCAAACTGGGGGCAGTGAGGGGCATCCTCTCAGGGAAGGGCATGCCATTGCCTGCCGGAGGCAGGGTCAAGGGGGCAAGGCTGGGGTCCCCCCCACCCCTTTTGGGCATCGCTGCCAGGACCAGGCCTTTCTTTCATGGGTGCCCTCTTTGCTTCCAAAAGGCCTTCCTCCATTTGCTGAAGAAAGCGGCCCTGAAAAGCCCCCAAAGGGAAGGGCTGAGCTGCAGCAAGGCCGCCATCATCAACATCTCCAGTGACTTTGCTTCCCTGGAAAAAATGTCTGGTTGGCATCTCTCTCAAGTCATCTCCTACCGCTGCAGCAAGGTAAGAGCGGTGGGCCACGCTCCCCTCGCACGTGCCTCCAAGACAGGCAGTGGGCCTCCTGGGCTTTTTGTTTGTTGGCTTTCAGTCTGGAGCATCACAAACACACACTTTCTGCCTCTGGCTCCTTCTGGGGCTTCTCTTTCCCCAGACTGCAGTGAACATGCTGACCCGGTGCCAGTCCTTGGAGTACAAGCCGCTTGGGATTTTCGCCATGTCCATCCATCCTGGCTGGGTGAAAACGTCCATGGGGACAATGCTGGTAAGCGACCAAAGACAGACAGAGCTGCACCCAGACAGAGGGGTCCCAGAGAAAAAGGGGGTAGGGGCAATCTCCCCAAATGGATCCTGGGCACAGGGATGGGTCTCCCGACTCCTTTGGGAATGGGCCCAAGGATGGAGGAGGAGGAGAACTGGGATCAGAAGGGAGATGCAGCTGTCATTCTACTGGGACAGTCTTCCAGACGCTGAAACGTGACGTTCTCTTAATATATGCCAGTAATATGTCCCCAACCCACAGGCTCCCGGGGGGGGGGGTGCTTTATTCTCTGAAAACACAGGGTTTTTTATACACCTGGCAGGGGGACCTTTGGGGAATCCATCTCTGATGTTTCACTTGCTGATATAGAATTGTCCGGAGGGTCTCATGCGCCATTAGAAAGAATGTCTTGGCAATGAGAGCAGTGCCACAATGGAAGCCAGAGAGGTATTGGGGTCTCCTTCTCTGGACAGTTCCCTGCTTCTGGGAGGCTCTGTCTGAAGATGCTGCACTGAGGCTGGGTTGCATTGGATGGTCTCTGGGGCCTCTTCCAATGCTATGATTCTATGAATGCTGACCCACCCTTTGTACATGCCGATTTAGGACTGACTAAGAGTAGAGGAAGTGGAAGTAAGAATAATTTGGGAAACACAGTGACTCCCCCCCCCCCCATGCTACTAGCAACAGACACATGGCAACCTACACCCTATTGCTAGTCGTAACTGGAGGACATCCAATGAACCAACTGGATTTACCTATGTGTTGAATCACCATTTAACAGTTGATTCAAGGGGTCTACTCCAAAAACATCGCAGCCTGCCCAGGTATTCTCCTGCCGTGAAAGGTTCCTGTGAATTTGGGGGATATGTTGCTTTGGGCCCACAGCATGCTGGGTTCTGCACCAGAAAAACAACAACCCTGAAATATTTCCAAATGTTTTGTTTTCCTGGATGTTCCAGGTCCCACAAACCGTGGCAGAGAGTTCCTCTGGGATCGTGAAAGTGCTTTCCTCCATGACGGAAAAGGACACAGGCTCCTTCATTGACTGGGAGGGCAACGTTGTCCCTTGGTGAAGCAAAGGAGTTGCAGGCAATGGACGCTGGAAAGCTCTGCAAGGAGGGCAGCAGCCCGAAGCGCCTTGTCGCCCAGCAGTTTTAAAAATACATCTGAAATGGGTCGTTGGTTTGGTTTCATTTGAGCTCGCTCCAGGCTGCCAAGAGCATGCATGCACCCAGGTGTACACATACACACACACACTTATGCACACACAAGCACAGCCCTTTGGTTGACTTCTTGGAGGGCTCCAGCCAACGCTTGCCTGTGACGGCTTGGCCAGGCCTTCCATCCATCCATCCACACATCCTTTTGCACTCTGGTCATTCAGTTTTAAAAAAAGCGTACCCACAATCCTCCCACCACACCCTCGAAAGTCTCTGTGTTTCTAACTGCTGGAAGTGTTTGAACAAGCAGAAAGCAAAGGTGCTTTGCACAAAAACAAAGCAGTTAGTCTGCCCTGAAGCCAGGAAAGGGGTGGCAGGGTGCCCACAGCAGGGCCACCAAATACAGTATGCCAAGGCTCCTGCCCATCTCCAAAGGAAGAGACCAAGGTGTCGGCTTTGACCCACAGGAGGGAGTCCCCTGCCCGTCCAGATGCCCTTGGACTGCAACACCCACCATTCCTCACCTTTGGCTATGTCAGGCTATGCTGGGCTGATGGGAGATGCAGTCCAGCAACAGGCAGCCTATCTAAACTGCCCTAAAGCAGCCTTACTTACTGAGTCCCCAGAATCCTCTGTCTCTTCTTGGTCCTCAAATGCAGGAGGAGGAAAAGGAAAGAAGAAAGCAATGAAAGAAGGAAGGAAAGTGGAGCCCCCCACCGTGTCACCCCCACCCCATGTGTTGAATTCTCCTTGTCTGCCATCATATTTTCAACTACCGAAAGGGTGTAGGGAAGGTATGGGGTCATCTCTGTGTGTGTGCCTGGGATACTTTTGTTCCCAAAATCACTCCCACACACGCCTTTCAGCTCAGCCTTGAGATGATAATGAGCACAAAGCCTCTCCTGGAGCACACCTGTGTTTGAGGAGGTATCAACCGCCCCAGGAGATCAACAAATGCCAAGGGATTAAGCTCAGGCATCCAGGAAACAATGGCACACCTGCAGAGGCCAGGGCCGGCCCTGTTTCAGCACGCTCAGTGGCCTCTGGGCCATAGGAGAGTCTCACGCTTGCCACACAGACCCAGACCCCATGCACAATGCTCAGGGGCCGCTCTGCCCAGAAAAATGCCAGCCCTCAAAGGGAAGGCACTCCTCCCAAGGGACTTAGGCTCATGAATCAGCCTTTTGCCAAAGGATAAACAATTCTGATATGAAGAACAGTCGGATTTGTAGAATAACTTTACACAGAAGCAGGACTGGGGCTCTAACATTGCTCTGGCCACTTCAAGCTGCCTCTGTGCAAAAAGAGAGATAAAATGACCCCTTTGCAAATGACGGCTGAGAGAGCCTTTGGTCCGGTCCATCTGAGCATGTCTGATGTTCCCACCATTTTGCACACGGAAGGCTTAAAACCAGAGGCACCATCCGACCGGGGCCTTTCAGCAGCCAAGGGAGCGGAAATGTTTTAGGCCTTGGCTGCCTGGATGAGGCTCTTTCTTGTGGCATTTTGCAGGCCAACCCAATTTTATGCAGATCCCTTCCACACACACACACACACACACACACACTGCATGCATTTGTTTGTACTAATGCGTAGCACTCTTTTGGCGCTTGCAATGCTTGGAGCCCTTCCATCTGCCAGAAAGCCTGGCCGGAAAGGCATAGGACAGACCCTCCAAGGAGCGTTGCCCAGGGGCAGGCGTGGGGCAGGGGTCTCAGGAGGGCCCCTCTGCCTGGCTCTCCGCCTGGTGGGCTCTGCTCTGCTTGAGGAGGCTCACCCCAGGCCTGGCATGGGCCCAGGCGGCTCCTCCCTAGCGGTGTGGCTTCCCTCGTGCCAAGCCTGGTCCCTTGAGCAAAGGGGTGGGAAGGAGGCGGGCGGCTCACTGCTGGGCCCAGCAAAGAAAGGAGTGACTCAGAGGGTGAGCCTCACAGCAGTTTGCATCTGAGAGGAGGAGGAGGACCACAGGGAAGCCCTTCCAGAGCAGAAGATGGCATCCGGGGGCCCTATTGGCAGCGTCCTGGTGACTGGAGCCAACCGAGGCATCGGCCTGGAGCTCGTGAAGCGTTTCTTGGCCAAGGCCAACCCACCCAAAGTGGTCTTTGCCACCTGCCGTGACCCAGAAGGGCCCAGGGCCCAGGTGAGTCCTTGGGATGCTCACTTCCCCATTGCCTTGTGGGGCAGGGGGTTTCCTGGAAGGACAGATGCCCTCCTTTGCCAGCTTGGAGGCAGGACAGCGAGACCCTTCCCAGAGAGACCTTTCCTCTGACTCAGGGGCTTCATCACTTCCAGGATCTTGCATCTTGTGTTTGCGGGTCTCTTTCTCTGGCCTGTTCTGCACTTCAAAAATAACCCAGAGCTCCCTTCTGCAATGCAGCCAAGGATTATGGCTGGGCAGGATATTAGAGGGTGATAAACATGTACATAATAACAACTTTGAGTTGTATTTGAAATATATTAAGCAAGGATGGTTTTATGTTTAAATAAGCAGAAATTGACTGATGATTAGGAAGTACTGGATGACAAGGTTTGTATGATGTGATCTGTTAAATATTATAAGCATTGGATGTAAATAGTTTTCTTTATTTGTTTTTAAATGTTGGAACCTTAATAAAAATTATTAAAAAAAAAAAACAACCCCAGTTTGACACCACTTTAACTGCTGTGGCTCCAACGTATGGAACCTTGGGATTTGTAGTTTGCTGTGTGATCAGAGTTCACTGACAGAGACGGCTGAATGTTTCACAAAACTACAAATCTGGGATTCCATAGCACTGAGTCCTGGCAGTTAGTGGTGTCAAACTGCATTAATTCTGCAAGTAAGACACAGCCTCTTTGTGTGTATTGAAGAAAGAAAGAAAGAAAGAAAGAAAGAAAGAAAGAAAGAAAGGTGAGGGAGGGTCTGTGTGGGGGTGAAGCAATCCAGTCTCGTTGATAGCTAAAATCTGAAGGACTCGTGGTGATGATAAGGACTGCCATGGAGCCTCCAAGCTCCTTCCTCCTGGCCCTTGGCAACCCTAGCAGAGTGGCTCCAGTGCAAAGGCACCATCATCATTCTGGCTTGCTGGGGGGGGGGGGGGGTTTGCAAAGCCTTCCATATCTATTCCGCTTACAAATTACAAAATTCTGGTCCAGAATACCTTGCCCTGGCACTTCCTTGAATGGCGAGAAGTTCCAGGATCATCTTAGCATCCTAGAACTAGAAGAGACCCTCAAAGGCCATGCAGCCCAGCCCTCTTCTGCAGCACAGGAGCCCACCTGCCCTGTCACTTCCTCACCTCTGGCAAGTGGCAATAGCCACACGTGAAGATGCACCACACCAAGACTATGCAACACCCCTCTGGAGGAAAAGGCCTGGCAGGTCATTTGCAAAATTGCTATAACCACCATGAGGGTTGTTCGCAGGATAACGTCTGTGCTGCCTTTGGGACGCTTTAAAGCATTCTAGACAACACCAAGTAAATTTGCTTTCCTTGCAGGAACTGAGGGCTCTGGCATCCAAACACCCCAATCTGGCCATTCTGCAGCTTGGTAGGTACTTTATGGCTCCCTGGTCACCCTTCTTTCCTTCTCATTTTCTGCACTTGCGCTGCCTCTGGGTTCCTTCTCAAGAAAGCAGATATTTTCAATTAACCAATATGGAAGCAAATGCTGTTAGGGAGGACAAAAATGCAGTCTTCAGTAGGAGTGCAAATCTTCATTTATTTCATGCCGACATGGAAGAAGAACAAATAATACCAAAAAGTGGCTGAGATTCAATGAGTTCTTATCCATATTTCAGTGGCATTTTGTTCTCCTCAACGTCTTTTGTGAAAAATATGTTTGCACACAAAACAACATTTTATGCAGAAAACTGAACAGCCAGCCCCCAGAACGGCAGTCTGGGCTGAAGTCTCTGGTTTGCTGAAGGCACTTCCCATCTGGACTGAGCCTGGTCCCCCTTGGCTTCCCTAAGGCCAGGAACAGAGGAGGTTCATGGGGGACTTTGGCTAGGAAAGGGGCAGCGTGCACCATGGGGCTGGAGGGCCACAGCTGGGGCTGGCCAGCGCCTTCCTCGGCCCTTGGACTTGAGCAAAGCAACATCATCTGGGTGCCTTTGCCACCGGATCCATGGGCCCAAAGGGTGGGGTGCCAGAGAGGCGGGCAGAGGCAACCCTCCAGGGCTTTTTTGTTATTTTCCGATGAAGAAAAGCTCTTTCAGCGTGAGACAGCATTTCAAATCTAATCCCTGCCCCTCCTTTCCTCCAGCCTTCCTTTCAGACTTAGCTGTGCCAAAGGAGAGTCAACAGAGCCACTCCTCTGCCACTATTCAGGGAGAAAGGAGGGAAGGGGAGCAAAACAGCTGATAAAGGGTTCAAGTGGGCCACCAGGAAGGGGGACAAGAGCCACAAGAAAGGACCCCACACACACACACACACATATCCCAAGATCCCCTGGCTGCACACTCCTAAGCATAAAGAGAGGATTAGCGGTTCCTTGGCTTCCAAGGAAACCCTGCCAGCCCAGGCCCTTTGCGTGGCAGTGGCTACCTGCGGTGGGAACCCTTTTGCCTGGCCCTGGCAAGCTCAGCCTGGCACCCAGCACAAGCAACCACCAAAAACAATGACGACAAGGTTGTCTTCGGCCCAACAAGTTGGTGGGCGATGGAGTTGCTAATCCTCCACATGAACACAAACATGATGCACATGCCTCCAGCAGGGAAGAGCTTTAGGATGTAAGGCAGGCTTGCAAGGGGGCCAGGCTGATGGAGTCCTGGTGGCACAGCGCATGTGTATGGGGCAATATGAAATCATGACAGATTTTGCAGGAGGGGAAAGATTGAACCCCTCTTTGGCAGGGATGAGCAGTTGCAGCCTTCTGTTCTGGCACTTTTGGATAAACCTCCCATCATCCCCAGCTGCGGTCCTGCAGGCAGCGCAGTGCCAAGTGCTCGGCAGGGCTAGGGGCACCGGCCGCAGAGCAAAGGGAAAGAGACAGCAGAGGAAAACCAGGCAGGAGGTGGGGAGCCACCAAAGCTGAGAGTGCAGGAGGCAGGTCGGTCCATGCTCATGGAGAGCCCCTTTCTGTTTTTCCCTGGCAGAAACCACAGACCCAAAGAGCATCCAGGCAGCCGCCAAGAAAGCCGAGGCCCGACTGGGTGGTGCTGGCCTGAACCTGCTGATCAACAACGCTGGCATTATGCCAGCCTGCACCTTGGAGTCGGCAACCTCAGAACACATGCTGGACGTCTACAACACCAACCTTGTGGGCCCAATGCTGGTGACCAAGGCAAGCCAGCCATCCTTCCATCTTAGGTTTGGGGTGCTTTGGGAATGGCCACTTCAGGACAACTGCCCCTGGGATCCCAGAGCTTCAGAGGGGATGGCCCTGGGACCAGGCCCATTTCCTCATGCAAATGGAGGCACCCTGGGTACTGAGGTCCAGTGCTGTGGGCATTACCCCTTTGAGAGGGAAAGTAGGGCCCCATGGCCATGCTGGCAGGGGGACCTTGTGAGGCTCTAGTACAGAAGTCGTATGTTCCCAAGCTCCAGTCAAGAGCTTCAGATTTTAAAAGGACAGAAGAAGGACCAAAATCCCTGCCCAGACTCTCTGCCACTTCTGCAAACAGCTGATATGATCTATTGAAGGAGCATCATCCAGTTTCCTAACCCTGTGCTCCCCCCCCCCCCTTTCCCAGGAATTCCTGCCCTTGCTGAGGAAGGCTGCCCATGCCTCCGTACACAAAGGGATGGGCTGCGGAAAGGCCACCATCATCAACATGTCCACCATCTTGGGATCCATTGAGAAGGCCCCCGAACATTACGCCTTGTTTCCAGTGGTCTCCTATCGCTGCAGCAAGGTCAGAGTCAAATGCCCTTTCTGGGTCCCAAGAGGTCTTAAGGGCCTGTGTTTTGGCCCTTTGTCCTCAGATTCAGCTCCTCAATAGCCAGGCCAGCTTCGGAGAGGAGCTTCAGGGCTGCGGGGGACACTGGGCAGCCTTATGATCCTGGTTCATATCCAGACTGTGGCTCACATGCGGTGCATGGCCAGCCCCTTCCTAATGTGTGGTTGTTGAGCTGCTGTCCTCTTTTGTGCTGACATTTGTTCCCTCTTCAGGCTGCCCTGAACATGCTGACCAAGCTGCAGTCCATGGGCTTCAAGGAGGAAGGGATCCTGTGCGTGGCAATTCACCCCGGATGGGTGAAGACGGACCTGGGGACGGAGAAGGTGGGTCAGCATTCTCTACAACATCTCAGGAATGCAAGGCCATGGGTTTCACCACATACACAAAAAAGCACTGGGAGGGAGGATGTGGTGAAGGTGAACGCTTCCCTTCCCAGTTTTGTGGGACACGTGCTGTTCACTCACAGCTCTGGAAACTAGATCTCTCTCCTTTGCATTGGAGAGGAAAGGCAGAACTGTTCTTGCCACAAGCATTAAGACAGCAACACACATATTGCCTTCTACATATTAAGTAGATATTCCAATTGTGCACACATTAACCTTTTGCTTCTCCTTGCTGTGAAAATCCCACGGTCCGAGACCGGCTGGGCTCCAGTGCTGTCTAGGTGACCCTTGTGTGCCCACAAACCTTGTGCCAGGCTGGCAGCCACTGCATAGAGAACACAGCCTCCTTTTCTAACATGAACCTGGATGTTTCAGGCTGACCTGACAGTGGAGGAGAGCGTGAAAGGCATCATGGACGTGCTTTGCAACCTCTCTGAAAAACAACATGGGATCCTGGTGACCTGGGAAGGAAAAACTCTTCCGTGGTGAGAAGAACGAGGACATTAAGGAGGACCAAGAGATGCAGCTCCAAGCCCAGAGCACCCTGACACTTGGCCAGTCTTTGCATTTCTATTCCACATGAATAAAAATTGATCTGAGAGCTGGAGTCTGTCTTCTGTCCCCAATAATGTTCTCAGGGTTTTGGCGCAAGGCTGGCCAGCAAAGCCTCTGGAGCATCTCTCTCTCTCTGGCTGCTCATGCCATTGTAAGCCACTCTTACAACTGAGACAACAGCAATTGGAAGCACTGACTTCTTAGCTTCTTGCCTCTCCTTTTAGTGGGTCTGTGGCCGCACAATAAAACTGAGTGATGTCCATCTCCCTCTGAGAAGCAGAAATTAAAAGGAAAGCCTAACTAAATCTGGCTGAAAGAGAGAGAAAGCTCCAGCCCAGAAGACGCCAAAGGCCCGTCCTCCATAGGCAGAATGGCTTCCGATTGGGGCAGTTTTCTCCTTTCATATTTGATGCAGAAAAGGACAAGACGCTTTGGCAACTGGCCCTCACCCTTCAAGGTGTCAACCCCCGTTTTATATTTTCAGTGTATGCTTCCTAAATGGTCTTAAGACATCCAACTCACGCACGGCTGTGTAGCTGGGTGTCCATTTACACTGACCTTCCTCAGGGTTTACTGTCTTACTCCAAGGTGTATGAAAGATACTAAATGCATCAAAAGCTGTGAAACCGGAGCCAATTGCTCAGACGGAGGAGGCTGCAAACACACACATCTCTCACCCAGAAAACATTCAGGCCAAGCTGTGTTGGTCACTGAATAAATTCAAACAAAAACCCACCAAGCAGCGATACTATTATTGGCCAACCAAAACGCACAACGTACTTGTTGTGAAAAAGGCACAATATACTTGAAGCCAAGCTTGCAGCCAGTATATTGTGCGTTTTGGTTGGCCAATAAAGGTATCCCTGTTTGGTGGGTGTTGGTTTGACATTTCCCGGCCGGTTTATTCTTGCCTGAAGGGCTTAGATTAGTTTATTTATTACATATGGATTTAAAAATCATTGTTAATTTTTTAAAATAACGTTGTATGCATTTTCTTGCAGACTGCTCTGTGGAGAGCAAGCAAGAAGCAGCCAATAGCTCACCAATAAAGTGTGAGAGAGAGATGCTCCCTATTGAGGCAATCTCTGGTTGTGCCGTTGCGGTTGTGGTCTTGCAAAGGCAATGGCCATCAGCCTCTGGCCCTTCCTTGACCGCATCCCTCCTTCTTGGGCCCTTCCTCCTCTCTTCCTCCTTCCCTCCTTCCCCCTTTCCTTTCCTTGCTCCTCTCTTCCAATGGTCCCTGATGGTCATCCTCTCCGGATCTGTCCAAGGTACTAGGGCCCTCTTGGCGAAGTCCTCCTGCCCTGCCCTGGCCTTTGGGGGAGATGATGGGAGTTGGGGTCCAGAAATAACTGGGGGGTCTCAAGTGGCCTTGCCTTGCTGCCTGGCTCCAGAGCCCTCCCTCTCCCCCCCCAGGTCTTCAGGGGAGTTCAAGGGTCCGGGGTTCGAATCCCGGCTGGACCTTGGCCCCATGGGAGCCCCCTCCGCCCCGTTGCCAGGCAACGCCCCGCCCACTCTCCGGCCGCGAGACCCGGAGGCAGTTGAGCCCCACTGGACAACTAGACACTGGACGCTCCCCGACCATCATGGTAAGAAGAGGGAGGGAGGGAGCCAAGGGCCATCGCAGGACTGCATCATCCACACTGGAGACATGACCCGCTTTGGCACCGCTTGAACTTGTTGTCTGGCTGAAAGGCGATGGAATTCTGGGAGTTTGTTGTGGGGCCCAGACGAACTCCAACTCCCAGAATTCCCTAGAAGGGGGGGCTTACTTTGCTCAGGGGGGGCTTGCCATCCTCACTTTCCCTTGGAGTTGGGTCACAGGTAATAAGGGAGGATAAGTCTGGATTTGTACTGTATATTCAAAGTAGTGGGTTAGGGACAAAAACGGGGTTGTTGCAAAATGATAAATAAATAACACACACACATATATAAATATCTATCTATCTCCCAGCTCCTTTAGGACCGAGGCGGCTTAGAGCAAAACAGTCAAAACATAGTCAAATAACCATTTGCAAGTTCTAACCTCCCCCTTAAACAAAAAGGATATATATATATATACACACACAAAAACAGAGATATGGGAAAGATAAGAGCATGAGGAGCTTTCCTAGAATGCATCTGAGGAAGTAGGCTTAAGTTTGCAAAAGGGCTGACGTCTTTCGTACAGTGAGTCCCAAAGGTGCCACAAGATCTCTCTATGCAGCTATCCCTCAACGGAGAGCGGTGGGGTCTCCTTCTTTGGGGGTCTTTAAACAGAGGCTGGATGGCCATCTGTCAGTGGGGTACTTTGATGGGGAGTTCCTACACGGCAGAAGAAGGGGGTTAGAATCATAGAATCATAGAATCATAGAGTTGGAAGAGACCACTAGGGCCATCCAGTCCAACCCCCTGCCATGCAGGGGGTTGGACTGGATCAGGGCCCTTCTTGGGGTCTCTTCCAACTCTATGATTTGAACAGTCCCAGGCAGATGGCTTTCTTCTCTGTGTCCTAGGAAGAGCCGGAGGGGCCAAAGGAGGACCCCCCTGTGGCCTTCTGCCCGCCTTCGGAGGAAGACCCCTCGGTGCCCCTGAATGTGGGGGGCTGGTGCTTCTCCCTCCCCAGGAGCAAAATCGCCCAGTTCCCGGACTCCTTGCTCTGGAAGGAGGTCTCAGCCCTGGCCCCAAAGGCGGAGGACCAGGAGGACCAGGAGGGTGACCAGAAAGCCAGCGATGCCACAGCTGTGGGGCGGCTCTTCATTGACCGGGACGGCTACACCTTCCGCCACGTCCATTACTTCCTCCACTCCACCAGGCTCTCTTTGTCCAGCTGCGCCGAGCTCAGCCTCCTCTATGAACAGGCCATGCACCTGGGCCTCCCCACTCTCCTGCAGGTACGCAACACATGGCACACAACACACAACACACGCACCCCCTTCTCTTTGGGGCAGGGGCACCAGGGCAGGCCAGGGGCTGAAAGGACTCCTTTGTCCCCCAAAACGAGGAGTTCCCTAAGCTGCAAATCCCTAGGATGGAGCCCTGCCAGTCAAAGTGGAGTCAGAGTGCAAGAACCACATCGTGCGAAAGAGACATTGCCATTGGGTTTACATTTGTGATGCTTGATTGTGCCTTTGACATTGGGGTATGATTTAGGAAGGCCCTTCTTACAGGGACGGCCTCTTGTTCTGAAGCACTTTGTGATGTTTGTCTGCCCTAACAGACTTTGGACAATTTAAAGGAGGGGAAGCATAACCTGCGCATCCGACCGGCCGACATACCAATCGCCGAAAGAGCATCCATGAATTACTGGAGAACCAGAAAGTGCATCAGCAAGCCCTCTGAGTTTCCTCTGAAAAGCCCCGCATTTACTGGTAACGTTTCACTCCCTTGCGTATGTGCGCATGCAATGGAACTTCTAGCTCTGGCACTTGGCAGAAACCATCATTTCTCAAGTAAATAACAATTTAAAAAGAAGGCAGTTAACATTCAGACCAGACCTAACCATGGGCAATTCCATAAGAGCCAGAGAGAGAGACTAAAATGGAAGGTGCAAGGTCCCAGCCCTGGCCTCCCTCCAGCTGACCGCTCAGCCATTCCTGCTGGCCTCCTGGCCGCTGATCTCCCTCCTCCACCTGTTGCACCTGCTGTCCCTTAGGGCTCCATGAGAAAGCCCCCCTGGGGCTGATGGACACGCCGCTCCTGGACACAGAGGAGGAGGTGCATTACTGCTTCCTGCCGCTGGACATGGCGGAGAAGCACCCCTCTTTGGTCAGTGATGACAATCTGCTCTGGCTCTCTGACAACGCTGTGCTGATCGAATGTGAAAGCAGCACATTCCGCTTCATAGGTAAGTATTTCCCTTAAGTATTTCCCTTAATGGGGCAAAAGGGGATAAATAATCAGATTCTCCAGTCTTTTTGGGTCATTGGTTTATTCCAGCATTGGCCCTGTCTGGAGGTTTCCTTCAGGGGCATTGTCCAGAAGGGCCAGAGTTGTTGTGGGAGGAAGAAATCTGGCATAGGAAGTCAGAACGGTCAAGGCTGGGGCACTGACCGGGCAAAACATGGATAGAGGCACCAGGGGAACCCAAACTAATGACCGTTGTCTCAATACGTTCTGGGCTTATCTTTGGTTGTTGTTGTTGTTGGCTAGCTAACTACCTTCGCTCTGAGAAGATGCTTTTGCCTGACGATTTCTCCCGCATGGAGGCCCTGGAAACGGAGGCCGAGGCGCTGGGGATCCCTGAGGTCATGGAGGCAGTCAGGATCTGCAAGGCTCACCTTGGTGGGATCTTCTTGGTTTTTCGGTGCAAAATGATTGGAAATTAGTTGCCATTCAAGAAAAAGAGATGTCCTCCATAAACAGTGGGAGAGTAGTTTATGTACTAGTCTATATACTTGGAGAAGCCTGGTCCAAAACCTGCTCCCAAACCCATCCCCATCTCCAAGGCAGTCTTCCCAGCTGACTTTGAGAATTTGGCCAAACTGCCACCATTTCCCTCCAGAGACAGGTGCAGGCCCCATTCCGGGGGGGGGGGGGGTGGGGTGCTTTTCTGCTGTTTTAAAATGAACCATGATGTTTTTCACTGGGTTGTTAGGTGATGGTGGAGAAAGGTTGAAAGGGTAAATTGTGTTTTTAATCTGTTGTTGGCTTTTCCTTTCTGGGTTTTTCTCCTAGGAGTCTGCTCAGAGGAGACGCTTGACCTTCAAGGCTGTGCCAAAAGCCCAGCGGAAAAGCCACCGGAAGCCATGAAGAAGGGCCTGCCTCTCCCTTTGTACCCAATGGTTCTTGGCCTCTTGGTCAAGTACCCGGACTCGGCCCTAGGGCAGCTCCACATGGAGGGCACTCTGGACGGGGACAAGCTCTACATCTCCGGGAACGGAGTCCTCTTTCAGCATGTCATGTAGGTCCTTCGGAAGGGCTTCTCTGTGGAGGCTGCTCTTTCCTTTCCTTGCAGAAGGGGGGACGCTCCTAACCTCCGATGGCATTGGCTCTGCCAGCCCTACTCCCACGCCAGTTTCTTTTGGCCGCTTCATCCCCATTAGCACCTTTGGTGCTGGCAGGCAGCTTGCAGGATTCAGTACAAGGTTTCAAAATACCTAAGGGTTTCCTTGGATCAGGCAATGGCACAGCTGTCTGCTTTTGCTTTTGTATGGTGCGTTTCTTGCTCATTTTGTTATTTCAATAAAAGGCCCATATAATTTTTCAAGTGCCAAGGACTCAGTCTGCAATACAAAATTCATATAGGCCTAAACCAGAGTTAAGTGAAAAAAAGAAAAATATAGGGAGGGGAATCTTGTATTGTGGGACTGTGAGACTGAGGGTAGGATCATCTAATGGTCGTCTTCAAAAAGGACAGGGGAAAATAGCTGAAAGTAATCAATGAATTTCTTTTTATGCCCAAAGGAATTGGTTAGGAACCTGCAGGCTTCCACTGATACGATCGATATCTGAGCTTCCAGAACTCTGTGCCTATTTGGATCACATGGATGTCACATACGAACCAATGAAGGAGGCTTTGAAAATATATTTAAAACAACAGACATCCACAGACACCGTAGGAAAAGGTAAGTCCAACACCCAAGCCTTTCTGTGACGCAGAACTCTGTTGCAAAGAGCATTAGCAGTTGCGTCAATGGTTAGTCATTTCCTTCAGGCTGCAGAAATGGCTCCTTTGGAAAAGCCTGGCCATGCGAGAGGAGAAGGCTGCCATGCAGCAAGGGAGTCCGTGGGCTGGTTTCCCAGTGGCCCCATAGGACAGGGCCACCCCACAAGAGTCCGTTTGTGGCCCTTGTAATTGCACAACCAGAATCCCCAGATGGAAAGGGATGGAGGCACCATTCTTGGATCTTTCTTTTCCCTACTCTTTTGGATGGTGTCTTCCAGGTGCAAACTGGGTAGCAGACGTAGCTGTCTTTTCACCCCTCCATATTGTCAAGGTGTATGCGGGAAGTCATTGGTACGCAACTTACTTACAGACATTATTAAAGGTATATAGCTCTTTCTTTTTCTTTTTGAGAATGCTTCCTCCCTGGCACTAATGCAGATAAAGCTACTCATTGCAAAGTTCACAGCTGTGGCAATGGGTCCCCCATCATCTGGGCAACGCAACTGAGGGGTATGGCCAAACACAAAGGGCACATGCTGTCATGGGTTAGGTGACATTTACTGGGGTCAGCACCATATACGCAGGAGCAATAGAGATGGAAGAGACAATATCCCAGTGAGGAAAAGTGTGAAAGCTCAGAGGTGAGAGATTGTAAAACACACAAGAGAGGCACAAGAGAGACTGGAGAAACGCTGGAGAGATGTGGAGTCTGAATAAATAAATGCTCTGCTCCATTACTCACAGTCTGTTTTCCTTACCTGGGAGAAGTGGTGCAAACTTGTGGAGAAGGGTCAAGGCAGAGAAAGCCCTTCTGTTTCCAACATGTGAGCCTGTGTCGTCGTTTCATTGCTTTCTGTCCCAGTGTCCGGAGCTGCTGTCCAACAGGAGGAAGGCCATTTGGATGGCTTGTGGCCAGAGCCTCCTGATTCACGGAGACGGAGAGATGTTCCGCCACATCCTCAACTTCCTCCGCTTGGGAAGGCTGCTCTTGCCCTCAGACTTCAAGTGAGTGAACCTGGCCCTCCTTCTTCCCCTGGAAGGATGCTCTCTCTCTCTCTCTTTCTCTGGGTACCAGAAGAGGAGGAGTGCCTCCTGGGGCCAGGAGGGGGCGCCCCAAGCAAATGGTCCAGGCCTCCTGCTGCAGCATCCCTCGCCCAGCGAGGTCCAGGGTCAGATGGAGGGCCTGAGTGCCTCTGGCTCCAGGGAGCAAATGCCCCTCGCCTTCCCTTTCTGGCCGGCAGGGAGTGGGCCCTTCTGTGCCAAGAAGTGGCAGAGTACCAGATCCCTTCGCTCCTGGAAGCCCTCCATCAGTTGGACTCCTGCAGGTAGGCTTCCTGTCTGTCTCTCTTGGGATGCTGGCAGGGCAACTGGGAGGAAGGGTCACCACCAAACCCTGGTCCTTTGCCAGCCTGCCATCCGTCTTGCTCCGGCCACAAAGGGGCGAGGATGGATCAGAAGGGCAGCCCTGACCTTTTCCTCCCCCCCCCCAGACCAACTGAACAGCTGCCCACCTAAATTCTCCCTCTCAGTTGCTCCTTCTCCCTGAGTGCCATTTGCCCTAGACGGCCGGAGGCTCTTTGGGGCTCAGGACACAAGGAAGGCCCTTCACAGCCCAGGGAAAGGTGTGTGGAGGAAGAGCGTTGGTGGCTGTTGAGCGTGAAAAGTGTGTTTCACAGGTTGTCGGTGCAACAGCAGGAAGCGCCAAGGGAAGCCTTTCCTGTCCAGAGTCTTGAGATCTCAGAGAAGGAACAGGAGTCTGGAGAAGACCCTCAAAAGGTAAGTCTTCCTCCCAGTTCAGACCCCCTGCTTTCCTCCAAGGAGGGGCTCAGGAGAGCAACAGAAGGAATTTCGGGGGGAAGACCCTTCTCAGCCTTCCAGCCATGTGAGGAAGAGTAAGCTGAGAGAGTGTGACTGTCCCAAGGGAGCGTAATGAGCTCAGCTGGCCAGCTGGGCATCTGAAGCCACCATGTCCAGCGCTCTGACCACTACGTTCCATAGCCCTAGAAGCCCTGTGCAATGAAGGAGGGCTGTGTGGTCTTTGGGGCCAAGCCATGTTCCTGGCATGATATTCTTACTGCCTCTGATGGTCAAATGGGGTGGGAAAAGAATGGGACCATTTGTAAGGAAATGTATCCTTCATGAGCTGTTTTTCAGTGGAAATGTTACCCTCTTTTTCTTTTCCGGAGCTCTTGCATATTGCTGTGGCCAGTAACTGGAGTGTAAGGAGAGAGGCACCAGACCCAAACGCAAATGCCAAAGAGAGTGGAAGGGGAATGCGTATTGCCCCAGCCAAAGGAGTGAAGCGACGGAGTCCTTTCTCCGAGGGGTTGGCCAATCCCTTCAGCCCCAGGCGGCCTGAAAGCCCCCCCAGGAAGAGGGGAGCAAGGGGCAGTGGGGCCAGGAGGTCAGAGAACAAGGACACCCCCATCCAGAAGCTCATTTCCCTGGTCCAAGGTTGGGATATGGTGAGCTGCAGGCGCTGCCAACCCCAGCTGCCAACCCCTGGACCACCACCACCACCATCATTGCCACTGGTGTCCGGCGGCCTCAGGGCAGAAAAAGAGGCTGAAAAGAGAGCCTCTTGCAACCAGCCACTGGCCAGCAGCTTTGAGGTCTCCAGTCCTGGGCCCTCTCAAAACGGCTTCCTCATCCAACCTGTGCCACCGAAGGCTGGGCAGCCCACGCTAGGCACACTCCCTCCTGAGCGTTGGCTTGGCAAGACAGGAGGAGATGGCACTCCTGAGGAGGTCCGTCACACCGGAGGAAAGGTTGCCAGCAAAGAGAGAGAGACAGGTGAGGGGGACCGTCCTCCTTTGCTCTTCCTTTGGGAGTTTGCATGAGAATTTGCATCAGGTGGTGTTGGTTGGTTGGGAAGAAAGATGTGCCCTCCTTCCCTTTTCCTCCTCCAAAAAGGAAGGGCTGCTGGGACTCTTCTGGGGACCCCTGCCTTCAGAGGTTGCCCACCCACCATCCCTCTCTTCCAGACAGCCTCGCAGGGCAGGCGTTCCCTTGGCCACCTCCGCCCCAAGTCCAGCCAGGCCCAGCCAAGCTTCGCCCCTGGCCCTGGCCCTGAGACTGGACAGGACCCAGTACCTGCCACCAGTCAAGGTCCAGCCAAGGCGGCAGCAACCACCGCCTTCTCCCGGCTCTGGCCAGAGCAAGGAGGGGGCCGTGGTGGGAAAGTCTCTTGCTGCGTTCCCATCTACAAAATGTCCTGGTCTAGTGGTAGCAAATGGGGGACTTGCCACAGAAGTACAGCACAAAAGAAGATCCCTTTTGCATGGTAGAGGTCCTGGGTTTTCTGTGGCTAGGTCTGACTTTGGCCAGGTCGGGGTGTGTGTGTCCAGACTGGCCATTTTCTGCTGGCCCTTCGCCTGACATCTGACTCAGGTGTCCTGGGCAGACATGTGAGCTACCAAAACATTATAATATTATAAGAGTTCCTTTCAGACTAAACACATACTGCCCCAACAACACCATGGTCTCTGTTGATTTAAAGGCAATGCTTTTATTTCCAGGGCCGTTCCCAGAGCTGACTAGCCACCCGATCTCCCACAAGCCACAGGGCCACACTGGCTTCATCCTGAAAGTGGACCATCCTCCTGTAGTGGCTTGTGATGGCTCTTGCACATCTCATGAAGGGAGCATTCTCTATAGCACATCCCTGGGAGGCCTTAATCTGGCCGGTGCTCTGGCCGACCCAGCATCCTCAGGTAAAGCCTGGTCCATCTGCACTTGGAAAGCCAGAGGCTGCCAGGAAGATCCTGGCTAGCAAGGGCGATGGGGTGGGAGGGAAGGGGCCCACTTGACTGGAGCGTCACAAGCACCAACCACTCTTGGTGGGTGGATGGGGCACCAAGCCCCTCAAAGGACACATGGATCTCTGTGAGACCTGCCAAGATGGGGACTCCCCTCCGCTGCCACTCATCTCAGGGTCCAGCAGAGCAGATGTCAAAACTTCTCCCATGCTGGAGGAGGGATGGGTTGGAGTGGAGGCTACATTTCAATGCAGCTGAAATCACTAATATTGGGGGGCGGGGTTTGAGAAGAGCCAATTGGGGAGGCTGTGGAGAGGAGACACTGGAAACCTGTCCCCACCCCAAAGAAGTGACCCCATCCCTAAGTGGGGAAGAGCCCCAGTGCCTGCAGACTGGCATTCAAGCGAATGGGAGAACACACACACAGGTGTGCCCCCGTTAGCCGTCAGCATGCTCCCAACAATGCCTCAGGGAGGATGGGATGGCAGCCATGCCCTGCTTCATCTGAAGCACCCAAATACCAGAGGTGTTGAGGCCGCATGACGGTTGACGGAGATGAAGAACGCTTTGCTCTTCTAGAGATTGTCTTCCTGAGCTTTCCGCTGTCCCAAGAGGAGATCTTCTATGCCCGCAAGTGCCACCGTTTCCTCACAGACATAATCTTAGAGTCCATAAGGCAGAAGGACCCCAAAGGGACCACAGCCAGGATAGAGCTGCTTGTGCAAAGGCTCTGGGTAAGCTGGCCTGGGTGGGCTTGGCTGTCCCCTCCATGCCACTGGGAGCGTCTCCCAGGCCTCAGGGGACTCCAGTGAATGGATGGATGGATGGAGACCTGGCCGTCCCATCTCCCTCCTCCCAAGACCTCTGCAGAGGGAAGTGGCTCTGCTTCTGGTCCATGCCTGAAGCCCCCTTCTCTTGCAGAGCCTGCAGATCACGGCCCAGCAGTTTGTGGCTGACTTGCTGAACATGGCCCCCTTTAAAGCCAGTAGCTCTGCATGTGAGAAATTGCTAAAGTGGGTCGAAGTAAGTGGGGCCTGCAGAGGCAGAGGACTTGACCTCCCTGCTTTGTGGCTTCTCTTTCAGGAGGGGCTCAGGCTCCCCTTTAACCTCTTCCATAATGTGGGGCCCCATTTGCAATGGCTGTATACCTTTGTCCTTCTTTTCCCCCAACACAGCCCTTTAACTGCCACAAAATGGGGCACATGCTGGACATGTCTTGTGCAGCTGGAGATGAGATGAGATGGAGCTCTCTTCCCTCCAAAGGCATTTGACTTTGAAGGCAGTGGGTCAGCCTGAAAAACCCCCCAGAAGTGACCCCCATCCCTAGGGGAAGGGGGGCGGTCAGAGTGTCTTCCTACCCCGAACCAGTCCCTAACCTCTGTCTTTTCCTTTCAGTTTTCTCTGCCATTTGCATGGAAGTACAGCTCCTGCATTGACCTCCTGGTTAAACGGGGATATTTTAAATCACTCTCTCATTTTGTCATAGAGAAGTATTTACAGAATTCTGAATAAAACTCAACTCTGGGTCAATCTGAATCATGCGCAAGCCCATTGGGAAGCCCATGGTGTCCCCCTCCCCTTATTTCTGAGCCCAGGGAGCTTCTTGGAGGTCGGGGGGGGCATTCAGAGCCAAGGCCTGGCGGATCCAGCCCAGAGGCCCACAGCCTCCACCAGCCACCAGGCACATAAAGCACAATGTGCAGACAGGAAAGCTGGCACACCTTTTAAGCTGAGAATGAAGGAGACCCTAAAGGGGAAATGACTATATGATAAACAACGCCTGGAAGAAGCAACTTTTTATTATTTAGTAATTCAGTCAAACCTTAAAATAACATTGGTGCCAGGCACACATGAAGGAATTTGTTCCCCAGCAGTGAAAACAACAGCCTCATTTGAGGGGTTTCGGGTGCGGATGAGATAAGGGCTCTTGCCAAATCAATTCCAAACTCCCTTCCATTCCCAGGAAGCCTCTTCCCTCAAGAAAAACAGAAGATTAGCCAAGAAACAGAAACGCAAGTATGGACTCCCCTGCAGCCATTCCTGCTCCTCCACAGTGCTGTTGTATCAAAGGGCTTTAGTATTCAATTCTTAGAAGAAAGACAAGGCCGCTGAAGAAATTCCAGCATATTAAATAACTCTACAAAATAAGAGCCATATCCACAGCAGTGGGGTTTATGAACAACAAGGGCATTTGGTTAAGAGCAAGGCAACTGAGCAAAGCTAGGAGAAGCAGAACAGCAATGGCGGCCTCAAGCCATGCCCTGCACCATCATCCAGGGGGGCTCAGTGGTCCCGAGGGGGCCAAGGAGGGTGGCAGAAGGCCCCCATGCATGCCCCACCAAAGTCCCAGGGAAGAGCACCCCAAGAGAAACTCCCTGCAAGTTGAAATCAAGCCCCTCAGGGGGAAACGGCTGTTGAGTTCCCAGCTTAGGGAATTTGGGGTTCTTTTTAGTACAAGGGGCAGGAAACAACCCCCCCCCCCGACTTTGCCCCTGGCCCTTTGCAACAGCGCAAGCCTTCCACCACCATCTTGCCATGCAGACCGAAGGGGAGAGAGGCAGCTACCCGCCACCAAAGCAGGAGTGCTTGGGGGGGGGGTGAGCTGCGTGCTTTTCTCCTTCTCCTGCCAGGCAGAGACGGATGGGCAAGTGGGTCGCCCTGGCACTGAGGAAGCAGCCCTGGAATCTGTTAATGAAGGAATTAATTGGAAGGACAAAGCAATAAATTATCTCAACATCAGGCAAACACTAAACAAAGAGAACTGGCCTGGATCACAGGGTTCAGTGGACAGAGGATGTCAGCTCTGTTTCTAAAAAATAAATACTTCGTTTCCTTCTGTGCTTAGAACTCTTTAAAATGTGCAGCTTGTAGAATAAAACCAAGTCAGTTGTTCAAAAACCATGGCAAGCGGCCAGTCAGTTGGTCTGTCCTGGCCCTGTGCAATTCTTAACAGAAGCGGCTTCAGGCCCCAACCCTCCCCTGGCGCCCAGAGCCACTCTCCTGAATCAAAGGCGAAGGCAGGGAGTAGACTGACCCACTCTTAACACAAAATGGCAAGGCAGAGGGCACTCCTCATGCCCTGGGCTGCAGCCATGTTCAGACGTGGGTTGTCGCCATGGAGGACTCCCAGTGTCTGGTCAGGACACACACCAGGCTCCTCCTCCTTCCAGGATCCTCTGAAACATCACAGAAAGTGGCCTTCAGACCTGCAAGACAGCATCATCCATCGGGTCAGGAATTCGGGGGGTGGTTGGGAGGTGGATATAGGAATCCACAGCGCCCCCCCCCCAGCAGCGACTGGCACGATCCTGTGAGGCTGCAGAGAGTGCCATGGGCAAGAACCAAGAGGCAACAGCCCTCCAAAGTGCCTGCAGAGCATCTGAGTAAGAGCGTGAACGGCCAGAAAGCAGATGTGGGGGCAGTGGGGGCAATCCCATTCACACCCCACCTGACCTGAGGGAAGGCCTTCCTGTCTCAGCTGCAGATTCCAAAGAGAAGGGGCCCCAGTCCACCTTGGCAATGATTAGCATGTGAGGCAGGGATGTAGGTCAAGGCAGCCCTTGAGCTTGGAGACCCCCACACAAAGGGCAGGACTGTTGTGGGGTCCAGTCCACTTACCGCCGACACATACTGGCTTTTGAGGAAATGAGGCTGGTCCCCTGGCAGGACGGAGGGCGAACATGGTAGGTCATCGCGGCAGCTCTCCTGGGGGCCGCTGGAAACGCAGCCGCTGTCGGAGCCGCTGGCAGAGCGGCCCTGGGAGGAGGACCCAGAGCTCTCAGTTGCTGGGGGAGGAAGAAAGAAGAGGCTTCAGGCCTGTCTGAGGCAGCCCCCAAGGAGACAGACCTTCAGGCTGAGAAAGCACCCTCAGCCTCAGCAAATCTGACCCTAGGGGAGACCTCCCCACCCCTTCCTCTTTCTGCTTGCCACTGTGGTGCATGATCGTTCAGACCCATTACCCAGTGGATCCCTTGTGCTCTCTCCACCTGCCTTGCCCATTCTTCCTTTCCTGTCACCTCTGCAGCAGGGAGTTTCCCAGTCTCTCCTCTCCTCACCTCCAGACCCAGTGGCCACTTGCAAGAGATCACCAATGAAGTGGCACATTCCAGAAAATCTTCCACCCCACGCCACTCACGAAAGCCACTCAGAAGAGCCGGCGGCCGTACATACTCATGGAAGGCTGGCTGCTGGTCTCGTTCTCCATCTCGTCCTCCTCCACGCTGCAAGTTCTGGCATCGAAGGGGCGGCTGTGGGCCAGGAGCTTTGGCAGCAGGGCCTGGTCTAGGTACATGTGCAGATTGAGGGGGCCAAGCACGGAGGAGGAAGAGGACGACGAAGGGGGGCTGCCGGCCAGCAGAGGCACCTGCGGTCTCTTGTAGGGGGCGGCGTGGTCAAAGAGGGAGACAGCAATGGAAGCCCGGGTCCTTGCTCCTGCCACAAAGCAACACCCCAAAACGTCAGCGCCTGGGCGGATCCAGGGAAGGGAAAAGAAGTGGCCAAGACGGCGCTTACCTCGGCCTTTCATGATATAATCAATAGCACGGTCCTGGATGGCGGCTTCACTTGGCTTGATGTCCAGGAAGGGCTTGTTGCCTACACCCATGGACACCATCTCCTGCATGCGGATTTCTGGGGGGGGGGTGACAAAGGCAGTGAGGGCCAGGCCAGGACCCTCCCCAGACCCAGCCCAATGTAGGCCTCTGGCCAGAGCTCTGTGAGTCATCCCAGGGGAAAGCCAGTGCTGGGGCATTCACGGAAAGTCACCTTTGTTGCGGGCTGCTTGCTCCCACAGGATCCTGGCGATGTCACTGGTCCAGGCCTGCTTGGTCTCCGCATTGCTGGCTTGCAAGATGTAAGTGTCGCTGGATTTCCGTCTCCTGAACCAGATCTCAAAGCGCAGTCCACTCTCCCCGGAGTTCTCTGTCAGGCCGATGTCTGCCGTCTGCAAGGAGAAGAGCGGAGTTGGTCATCCCAGGCACATCCATGGCCTCAGCCTGGTGGGCATGGGGAGGGTAAGGCAGAAAGCAGGCAGACAGGCACAGCCTTGGCATGTTTGGTAGTTGCAGAGAGGCCAGGTGGGTACTGTAGACATCTCTTGGGGGTAGCCAGTGTGGAAGGCATGGCCCAGCAAGCCCAGCACAGCCAGCTACCAGTGCAGACACCGTGAGGACAGGGCTTAGTGTGTGTGTGTACTGTGAATCTACCCAGGACACACAGGGCACTCCGTGCATGCAGGAGACACAAAGGCTCACAGGTAGTGCATCCTGGCTATGACCACGTTGCTGGAGTGTGGGGACACCAGTGCCTGCTGCTTGTCTTGCCTTGAGATGCCAGCTTCCCCGGTGCAGATCACCAAAGGGACTCCCTGCCCTGCCCTGCCCACCCACGTCTGTTTTTGTCCACTTTGTCCACGGATCCTTGCCTTGAAGGAGCACTTGTAGACGTAGGCATCCAGGCCCCTCTCAACCCGCTTAGGCTTGCTGAAAAGGATCAGGTCCTCAAAGAGGAAGACATGGCGCTGGCATTTCCTGCGGCCCAGGCAGAGGCTGAACTCATCCTGGCGCACCAGCTGTCCCTGCTCCTTGAGGTTCACCTGGGCACAGAAACCGTGGCATCAGCAGAGGTGAGGGGAGCCAAGGGCAGCTGGGAATGACCCTAGATGGGGTGGAGGGAAAGGAGGAGGGTGGGCGAGACCCTCTGGCAATTGCCTGCTCTATAGTAGCCTGGCTGTAATTGCTGTGGCCTGTGGCTGCTCCACTAGGGTCTATCTCTGGGGCCAGACCTACCACAAGAAACTCTCTGAACAGGGCATCCCTCTGTGGAGGAGCAGTGTCTCACATGCGGTAGCAGAGCACATCGTCTGGTAGGGTCATGGGGACAGGGTGGCAAGAGCTGGTGCTGCTGGGCACAATCCCCAGGTGTCTACCACCCTTCCTCCCTCCCTGCTTGGCTGGCCACACGTACGTCGCAGTCCCTGATGGCATCCATGGCCAGGAGGTCATTGCCATGCCGCAGCTGGAAGCGCACCATCTCCTCAGCGGCCCGCAGGTCAGCCTGCTCCTGCTCCTGGCCCTGCCCACACTGCCGGAGGAGGTCCTTGAGGAGCAGACCATATTTGCTCATGCGCTGGATGGGCTTCAGTAGGTAGGAGGCCAGGTCCATCTTGTCCCCCAGCTGCATCTGCTTGGACTGAGAGACCGGGGGCTGAGAGCAGCGGCCAGGCAGATGGTAGCCCTAGAGAGTAGCCTCCAGGGTGCATGCCAACCCACCCCCCAACCAACGGTGGAGAACTTACCCTGAAGAAGGCGTTCCCATGGCTGGCCAGGAGGGCATCTGATTTGGGCTTGTTTTTGCTATACAGCGCATACATCCCAAACTGGTCTTTCTGCAAAAGGGAAGAAGCACCACCCGAGTTCGGTGGTAGAAGTCAGCTGGGGATGGGGGGCCCAATCCTCCGGCTAGAAAACACCAGGTTTTAGTGGGGAAGGAGACAGACCCACCCTGAAAGCAAGTGGCCAACGGGAAACTATGGAAGGCATCTTCACTTGCAAGCTCTAATAGCTCTGTTGGGCAGGTGGTGCCCCTGCCCTAAACTCTCCCCAGTTTGCAACGACTGGCCTCACTGGTTTGCCAGTGATTTTGCAGTGGGGATGCCATCCCTTTTGTGCCTTACTTCCCAGCAAGGTGCTCAGACCAAGAGACACAACCCAGGGAGCAAGAGGCAGCGGGGTGTCTTACGTGTCTCAGAAAGCAGTGGCTGACGCGCAGCGGGTGGGCGCAGCAGCTCTCCAGCTCCCTCAAGAAATACTGGCTGTGGAAGCCATAGAGCTTCTCCAGGTTCCCAAAAATGACGCTCCGCTTCCCCCGCAGGTCCTGGGGGAGGTCTGGCCGCTCCATCTCGGGGAAGTAGCTCTCCATGATGTAGCGCAGGGAGCGCACGTACTCACGCTCGGTCCTCACCATCTCGTCCACTATGTGCCTCAGTCGGCTGTGACAAAGAAGAAGGCAGGGGAGGGGAGGAAGGGGCAAGAAGACTGGGTTGAAAAGGACCCCGGAACATGGCAGTGGGATGCCACAGTTAAATAGAGCGCCTTCACCGAAGGTTCATCAGGGTGCTGCATCTAGTGACACCAACCCATATTCTCTACTGTGCAAACCTTTGGGGCCTCTGAGCAAAGAGCAGGATCTGCCAGCTGGGGGCCAGGGAGTGAAGATAGCCCTCCAAATGATGGCCTGCAACCTCTCCCTCAATTGGCCCACCATGTGCCAGAAATGTCCCTCCCTTTGCCATGCCTGCACGAGTTTCATACTTTACCTCTAAAATTTGGCAGCCAATCAGGGAAATGACATTAAAATGGGGTCAGTGGCACTTTTTGGGCTCTGTGTGGCTTCTGTCCTGTATCCCAGCCCCTGCCATAAAGCCTGAGGGGAGGGAATCACCTGGGCAAGCCCTTTAGGGTGCTGTTTCGGCTGAAGGGCACAGTGGGGCTGCTCAGGCAAGAATAGAAACGCCCTCCAGTTTGAGAGCCTCCTGGCTGCCCAACCTTCCTCCAGTGCTGCGGAGGGTCTGTGGGCCAGCTGTGGCTGTAGGGCTCTTGGCAGTTAAATCCTGCAGCCCCGGTCCATGAGGCAGCCTACCTGTTCCAGCTCTTGGCCTCTGGTGTGGAGATGCTGTTCTGCTGCCCCTCCTCTTCCACGCAGCCCACAGACCACGCAGGGGAGCTGAGCCACCGCCGGGCCCCGCAGCCCCTGCCTGCCACTTCTGTGCTGCTGACCTCCAGGCCCTTGATGAAGACGCCGATGTTGCCACAGTGGGCCGGCTCACTTAGGGTCCGCTGGCAGCCCGGCCGCAAGCTCTCTGTGCCAGCCAGTTCAAAACTCTGGGCTTTCCGCAGAACCCTTTTGGGAAGGGGCCGCCCAAATGGGGGAGTTGCGGGATGGGAGGTCAGTGCTGTTGTTCCTGTGGCTGCGGCCTCTTCCCGAGGGTCCATAATGCTCTTTTGCATGGCCTCAGGGCTATGGCTGTGTGCAGAATTCAGGGACTTAGGCACACCGGAGGCAACAGCACTTAGGCTAGAGGCCACCCAATCCCTGCAGCAGCCCTGAGTTTTCTCCTTAGTCCACTCAGGCCATGGGTGGAAGGGGGCCAGGCCAGAGCAGGGTCCCTCTTCTGCAGCCCCCTCCAAAGGGGACTGGCCTTCCTGGCAAGGCCAGCAGCACTCTCCCTCTCGCAATGGCTCCCAGTCTGGATGTGAGGAGGGGCTGCCAGTCATCAGGGCAGCACCCAGCCTCCTCTGAAAGCCCAGTGTGGCCTCTTGGCACTTGGCCCGAACCAGCTGCCACTGCTTCAGGGCACTGCCGCTCTTCAGTCGAAGCGCCACCTCCTTCATCTCCTGGAACCTGGCCTCACTGAATCCTGGGTGCCACTGCCCACTGGAGCTCTCCAGCCACACCTGGGCTGCCATTCTGTCTTCAGGAGCACTGGACTCCACCAGGCTGAGGCTGGCCAGGTGCTGCATCCCCTCCTGGGCCCACGCGGTTGCCTGCAGAGGGGAGAGGGAACAATGCTCAGCATCCCTCTTGGAAGGAGGAAGCCTTGGAGGGTCCCTATGGCGCTCTGTCTTGGGCTTTGCTGTGCCAGGCACCCTTGCCCCCTGACTGCTAGCCAATCTTACTTGGCCTTGCTCTGTGAGAAAAGGGTGAGCCTGTGTGCCTCAGGGCCTCCCCCCTGGAAAGGCCTGGGGAATCTGAAGTTGTTTCTGTTGAATCACCAAACTTCAGATCCTAGGATTCCAAAGGACAGGCATACCAGTAAAAGTTATGTCAAACCACTTTATTTCTGTGGTGTGGTTACGCCAAGGGCTGCCAGATGGCAGGGGGCGGTGGGTGGGGGGGAGATGGGGTTCCAGAGCTTCTGGGCAGAAGATACTCTGAGGGGGTGCCCCGCCTGGGGAGTTCCTCCTCACCTGGTCCAAGGACTCATACAGTCGGACAGCCTCCTGCAGCCGGTTCCTGCCAGCCTCTAGTTGGCAGCAGAAGCCCCGCAGCTGCTGGCTGCAGCGCTGTAGCTGGGCGGCACCTCCTGCGGGCATCTCTGTAGAGGAGAAATCTTCCCACTTTATCTTCCCCAGTGCCTCCCGGCCCTTCCGGCAGTATTCCTGAGAGCAAAGCACAAGAAGGGAGGTTGGCCCTGGCAAGCAAGAGCTGGCCACTGCGTCCTTTACTACTAAGAGATGGTCCAGCCGACACGACCCCAGAGCCACAGAGCTCCACCTCCAGTTAGCCCCAGAGGCAGGGCTTGCAGCTGGCTGGGAGTTACTTACACTGGCAACCAACTCAAAATCCTGGAACTGCCTCCGTGCCTGAAGAAGGGCCTCCAAGGAAGTTCCCAGCTTGCCCAGCTCTGCCAGCCGCGTCTGGCCCACATTCTCAATCCAACTGCTGACCTAAGAGAAAGGAGAGCCAAAGCCACTGCCCATCAGTGGCACTGGGCACAAGCCCTGGCACTCACTGCCTCGGTTGCCAGGAACATCATCAACAGGTGCAAGTTCCTGAGGACCAGTGCTGCTATAGTTTGTGTATGTGGTGCACAAGCAAAGAGCAAGTGCCTACACCTTCCCCAAGATCCCCTCTTTAGGTCAGGTTGAAATTCCTGCAGAGTGTCCAGGGCAGTCTTAATCAGACCCCCTGCATCCACTGGCAGTTGGAGACCCAAATGGGGCTAAGATAAGGAGACCCACAGCATCCAGGAAGCCATAGCCACTATGGCTTTCCTCCCAGCTCCCTCCCAATCCACCTTATGTTTTTGTGGACCAGCTGACCAGTTCTTCACTCCCCCCCAATCTGGTCCTTCTGGCCACCCCCTCCCTACTCCCTCTTCTGCCCCTCTTCCCCCCAGCCCTTCCAGCTTCCTTGAAGCTCCAGCTTCAGACCCTCTGCCCCATGCCAGGCTCTGACCCCAACTCTGCATCTTTTTTTGGCAGTCTGTCAATCATCCAACAAAATGGAAATGGCAACAAACCTCCCGAAAGGCTTCTTCAAAAGCTGCCAGGTCTTTGACTAGCTCCAGGGTTCGGGTGCGCTTGTTGGAGGCCAGGACCAGCTGGTGGATGCCCTCGTCCACTTGGTTGTAAAGGGCAGTGGCTGTCTCCAGCCCGTGTCTGAAAGGAAAGCGGCAAGTGTCTGAAAGGTCAGCAGGAGGAGGAAGCTCCTCACCTCCCGCCATGCCAGGCACAGGCTGGCAGGCTCCCTCCTGGGCCCCCCCTCCATACTCCAGGTTGCCCCATTGTGGTGCCAGAAAGGGAAGGAGACGGGGAAAGGATGATGATGATGATGGGGCTAGAGAGGAGGGTGCAAGGGCTGGGGACCAGACTGGGAGTTGTCTTCCTAAGGTACCACAAGATTCTGTGTTCTTTGTTAGCTACAGACTAACATGGCTGCCCTCTTTCTCAAAGTTTTCTTCTGAGCAGCCCTTGTGGATTCTGCAGCTCTGATCAGGCTGGCAACCAAGAAGAGCGGCCCCTGTTCCCCCCAAATCCTTGGCCTCCATCCTCCTGCCTAAGACTCACTGGTAGTCCTCAGATAGCGTCACGCAGGAGTCCTCCTTCCTGAGGCGAGCCAGGAGCGGCCCCCCTTCCAGCTGCAGCCGGACCAGCCGGGCATCCTCAAGGACAGTCTTCATTAATTGCTGGTCACTCTTCAGCAGGGCATCAGCCTCCTGGGGGGGGGGGGTCAAAGCAAGCCCCCAGGTGACCTTGTTGGCCTCCCTTGCCCTTCCCCCCCCCCTCCGAGATGCCCACCATCCATCCTTCCTTGCCTGGGAACCATCCTCCTCATGCTGAGCAGCAGGAGGGCAGCTACCTTCGCCCACCCCTTTGCCAAGGTCACAGGCCAAAAAGAGGCACATGGCTGGCTTTGAGGCATCCAGGCTGCCCCCCCCCCCGCCTGCTAGCACTGCCACCCATGGAGCACCAGGGACTGCAACATGACAAAAAGAGCAGTAGATGCAGCAGGAGGGCTTTGCATCCTCCTGCTCTCTCTTCACAACCCAGTGGCATTTGCTGGCCTGCTCTCCAAGTGGCCCCTACTCCTTCTGTCAGGGGAGCGTGCCACAAGAGACAGGATGGAGGGACTCACCTCTACCTTCTCTGGCCATCTGCTGGACCCCATAGCTTGTATGGCCCTCTGGAGGAAGGCACAGGCCCTTTGGCATCCCTGCAGCAGGTGCTCCAGGCGCTGGAAGGGGATCACAACAACACAGCCTTGGCTGAGGATCCACTTCCCTCCCTTCCTTGGGGCTCCCAAACCCCCCTGGGCTAGGAGCAGGTGGACAGATGGAGGTCCCTGGGGGACAATCAAGGCCAAGACCAAAGCAGCTGCTCTTGGGGTCTGGTGGGGGCTTTGTCTTCTGAAGAGGCCCAGCTCTGTTCCCACTTTTTTAAAGAAGCATGTCAGGATGCATGCTCCAAGGGAAGCTGCCACAGACCGGCCACTGCTTGCCAGCCCAGAGACCCAGCCATCCCTCTTCTCCCACCTTCACCTGCTGGGCCCACCCTTTCTGGCCCCAGTAGCTCCAGTGAGTGGCCCAAAATCAGGAAGAAGATTTCTCAAGTTTGTTCCACATTCCTGGATGGTCATCTCTGGCACACCTACTGAGCTCAGCCTGGTGGCTTCTTCCCAGCATGTGTCCCTAGCTCTGCAGCCTTACAACATTCAAAGTTGGGGTTCCTGGCCATGGGCCTTGGGGAAGTCGATGGCCCCCTTGAGGGGAAGGCCTGGGGCCCAGCTGCCGGCCCAACTCACCCTGCGGAAGCGCAGCCAGTCCTGGTGGCAGTAAGGGAAGGTCCCGTCCAGCTCCAAGGGAAGCTGTGTGCTCTCAATGTGCTTGTGGAGAGCCTTCATGGAGGTGAGGAGTTCACACTGAAGTTGGGGGAGAAAGGGACATGGGGATCAGGGGAGAAAAGAAGGCCAACCACTGATGGATGGGGCAGCCTGACTCCATCCTGGGACACCTGCAGCTTCTCCTGGAGCCATCTCACTACACCTTTGACCCTCCTTGCCTCTCTTTCACTGATACCTCCTTTTCCAGAGACATGTTGGCACCGTGCTTTTTGCTTCGCTTCGTATCTTTGTGCCCTACCTCACTAAACCTAAAAAGAGGCTGGCTGCTTTTCAAATGTAAATCAGGCACAGAGGAGGCAAACTGTTGTCTCTTTGTTACAAATCTAGATCTGCTCAAAACTGAGGTCCATTCTTCACTCTGAATAATTTCTCTACAGAACCAAAGTCTGATGAGCGTAAGCCTGATTTTGCCCAGCTTTGGGGTCTGCATTCTAGGCTGCAGAGCTGGATGGTAGCAGGATTTGGGCCCCCAGGAGAATCAAAGGGAAGGCGGCCAATAGCCACAGAAGCTGCAGAAGGAGCTGTCCCCCCTCAGTGACATAGTTTATCTATGGCTCCCTGTAAAGTGGCTGAGAAAGTTGTATAAAACAAGAAGGCAGGTAAGGCTCCTTCACACTGTCATTCTGTGCAAGACACAAACTTTGCCCAGGCAACTGCAGAAGCCAAAAAGGGAAGAGGGCTGGATCAGTGCAGGAGACAAAGCAAGGAGGCTTGAGGGGCAAGGGCAAGCGGAGTTCAGCTACCTGCACAGAAGCCACTTTTTCTGTCCGGAAGCCAGCATCTTTCTCAGCCAGCAAGAGGACTCCATGGATGCAGCAAGGGACCGCATCCTGCAAGGGAAAGGATAGAGGCTGGAAGGCAGCTCAGAGGACATCTCCAGCCACTTCACCCAAGCCTCGGCTCCACAGCCACCCCTTCTTTTAAAACAAAAAGGGAAAGACGGCTAAATGCCTCGCTCTGGCACCAACGTCCACCACCTTGCATGTGAGGCAGGTCTTCCTTATCCAAGCTCTCCTAACAGCCCACCCATGGAAGAGGTGAACCCAGCCACCAGGAGGCTGGAGACAAGAAACACTCAATCAAATTAACTTTGCGTGCATTTACCCTTGAAATGTGAAATGGTGTTTCACTATTAAGAAGCTTTGAGAGACACAGCTCTCTGGCAAAGAAAGTGTCTCTCCCTTGCAAAACTTCAGCCCCGCAAAGGAGGTATAGATTAAAACTGCCTGTTAGGTCTGTGTGTTCATTCTTTTTGTGGCAAGCATTATCTGTAATAATTGGGGGGTTGAGCGGCTCTGGCAAGCCAAGTGGGCTACTTCTACAGTCACCTAATGGCCCTTTTGCCTGCCAGCCTGGTTAGTGCCCCAGCATCCTTAACCCATGGTGCAGCCATGAACGGATCCCATGACTCGCTATATCCTTTGCTCAGTGGAAGGCTGGCTGGGCTTCCTCTTTCTCTGCCATTTGTTCTTCTCCTAAAGTCCCTTGCCAGTCTCCCCTTTGCCCACTCTGTGAGTCAGGAGAACAACCCTCACCCAAACCTCATCCTCCTTGCAGCTGGTCTTCTTATTATGTTCTCTGTACACAGTATTATTAGTACAACTATTATTATTATTACTACACCTTTTCTCGAGCTTGGGATACAAGATAGCTTACAACAGATAAAAATCACAGTCAAAATTCACAACATACTAATATTAAATTATGATTAATCTATCAGAAAATTATGAGGAGCAGAAGGGATGGTGGAGAAAGCATCCCAGCAGGCACTGAAGGAAGGCCCTTCTCCTACGGAGAGGCTACCACTTGCCCTCTGATGGCCATAGCTTGCCCCCAGTTCCACTCTGTGCCCACTGACCACCATGGCTTTACATAGAGGGAAATGGCAGCCCCCACAGAACTGATGCTTCCAGAAGCTACATTCGGCAAGGAAGGGGGAAGCAGTCAGGAGCAGGTGGGCCGGTCCCTGGGGCAACTCTCCGGTTAGTCCCTGCTTGGCATCACTGTTTAGCCGGACCAGGGGAAGGAGGAGGAAGCTGGCAGCAAAGGCCTCACCTGCAGGTTGGCTAAAGCTTTAAAGAGAGATGGGGCCGGAGGACATCGCCGGGCATCTACCAGGACAGTCAGGCCCAAAGCCTGGCACTGGGGCCTGCAAGTCAAAAGGACATGATCTCACAGCTGTATTTGGGAATGGAGGTGGGCTGGGTGATTCCTGCCCCCAGGGATGCCCTCTGTGAGGCTTGTGCCAGTGGAAGGAGCAGTGGGCATTTCTCCATCTCTCACACCAAGAGCCTCCCCCCACCCCTTCTTTCTTTTCCTCCCTCCCTGGCCAGCCATCGACAGAAGCAGGGCCCATCATCCACAGGCCTCCTCCTGCTGCAATTTTGCAGTCTGGTCAGGCTCCTCTCCCTTCTCTTCCGCACCCGCAGCCACCCCACAGACCTGAGAGTGCTCCGTAAGTACAGGAGGAGGCACACCAGTTCATTGGCACTGCAGAGCGGGTTCAGCCAAGCAGGATTCCTCATTGTGACGATGACCACTGCCCGGCCACATCTGTCTCTGGTGCCTGATAAGAAGGGTGTGCTTTTATTTGTCCAGAAATATCAAAATGTTTGGCACACATGGCTTGTGTGAGAGGAAACTGCTAGCTGCGCACAACAAAACGGACACAGATTTGCCCCTTCCTGGTCCTTGCACAGGCTCTGGCTTCTGGGGGCAGTCCAGAGGTTCTCCTGGCATTGTAGTGGGCCTTGCTAAAGTTCTCCTGCAGGAGTTGCGCCCGGAGAAGGGGATGCCAGGCAGGCTAGGTTTGGCCAGAGGTCTTCTCAGGACGCTAGCTTGGCCCCCAGCCAGTGTCCAGCGCCAGGAGGTCCTCCCTGACATGGACACAAAGACCCTTTTCCACCCAACTTGCTACCCATTGCTGCCTTTTCCACAAAGGATAAAGAATTCCAGCACATCACGAAACCTCAGCAATCAATGGATGACAACACGGATGCACACACAGACACAGGGCTGTGGGGTGCCTTACCTGGGAGGCATGCCAGGCCACTCCGGAGTATCTCCCAATCTACGTCCTTCGTCCATGATGCGGCAGTTTGCAGGGGGCCCCCATCAGAGGCAAAGGAGGGCAGTTCATGGCCCAGTGAGGAGACCTTTCCCTGGGGACAGCCAACTGTGCCAGTTTGCCCGCTGGCCTTCTCTGCCCATGTCAAGGAGGGTGCCATAAAGAGAAAAGAGAGGAGACCACATCAGGGTCACCACATCATCCTTATCATCATCCATTCAGATGACCAATTTGTTCATTTATTCACTTTCTCTCTACAACTGCAGACAAGTAATAGTAACTAAAATAAGACAGACAGGGGGAAATATCCAGCTAAATTAACATCGTGTCTGCACAGATTTACTTATTCCTAGCTTTTAAATGCCAGCCAGAAGAGGGAAAGTGTTTTCTAGAAAATACACAACTTAGACCCTGAGCAAAACTCTTAAAGTTTTGTTTCCATTCAAAGGCGCTGCAAAAGTCTGCTGACCTGTTTGGGGAAATGGACCTTAAGGGAGGAGACATTCAGCACTTTCCCCTTCAGAATCCTCTCCCTCCTAAATGCCCCCCGCCAGCCACTGCTTGCCCTGACTGGCGCATGTCCAAACAGCGACACAGATGGGGAAAACGGTGCAGGAAGACAAGGCTAAGCTTTCCCTAATGACCTCCCTCCAGGCCCATGTTTTGCTGGAGAGCAACTGTGTCCAGTTTGAAGTAAAACAAACCCCAAAAGTGGTGGGATATCCATTTACCTTCCTATACTTTTGGTCTGCAGAGGAAGCCTCTGTTCGGCACAGATGGTACTACAGCTAAAGGAACTGCAAGTCAAGTCAGTAATGGAAAGAAAGCCTCCCACTGGTACTGCAGCTCCTTGCTAGAGAAAAGTTCCCCCTTTGTGCATGCATTGCTGGAGACAGTCAGTCAGTGGGATCAATGTGGGTTCCCATCTAAATGCAGCCCTTGTCCTCCCAAGACAAGGCCCTGAACAAGAAAAAACCCAGACAATGCGCGGAGTCACAGGTGGACAGGAACCTGTTTTATGAGCGAGATCTGGACCAGAGAGTGACCCCAGCATTTCCGGCTCTTCATATGCAGAGAAGACGTCAGAGGGTTTCACATGAACAAAGACGATAATGTCAGGCTCTAAAAAACTCAGATTAATATTTAAGGAAACCCCTCCAGCAAATCGGACAACAAACTTGGCCAAGCCTGAACAAAATCTCACCAGGAGCAAAGTTTCCCGGCCGGGCAGAGCAAGAAATGGCCCCAAGCCTGATGCAAGGAAGGTATTCCTCCTCCCCTGGCATGAAGGGAATACAGGCGCCATTCCTTTCAAGGTGGGGGGAAGATGTACAGCAAAGGAAGTCCTGTGAAATCAGGAGGGTGGGTGAAGTGTGACCTAGAGCCCCAGGGCCCTTGACCAACTCTGTGGCCCTTGACCCCCCTCTGGGTTCCTTGGCCAGGAACTTTCTCCCCTCAAGCAGAGATTTACCTTGACAATAGACTGCAGCCATTATTTGACATCACAAAACCAGAAGTGGACTTTCATGCACTTCCCCTTGTTTCTGCTCACTGTGCAACCTGTGTGGCCCCAGAGAGTCCAGGAGCAGCAAACAACTGCTTTGTGGGGGCTGCCTACTTGCACACTCACCGGACCCCATCCAGCTTCTTCTTGTTTTTCCTCTTACACACTTAAGTACAGAGAGAGAGGGGGGGGGGGGCTGCAGGAAGCTTTTCTCACTGGGACTGGTTTGACCGGAACGGTGCCAGCTCACTCATGTGATGGCTCTTGGAATCAACTCAGCAACAACAACGCAGCTTCCCTTCTGAGCCGCAAACAGCTTCTGCCAAGCCTTGCTCTTGCCTGCTGCCTGGGCAGAGGCAACAAAGGGGCCTGAGAGGCCTCCACCGAGAGCCCCAGAGACCCACTGGGAGACCCACTGGGCTGGGTGAGACTCTGGGGAGAACGGCTGGGTTGCCATGTGCGCCTGAGCAGCTGTCGGCTGAGCCGTTCCTACCCAGAGAGAGCCCTCCTAAAGGCAACAGGGCAGAGAGAATGGACCCCTTGACGTTCCCTGGCACCCAGTCCTCAGGGCCTGCCAGAAAAAGGAGAAGGCTTTGCAGAAGTTTTCCTAGGGAAAAAAAAAAATCTGGAAAAAGGATGGCTATGCTGTCTGCCCTTAACCTCTTCTTCCCCAGTTAAACACACCCAGCTCCCTGAGTCGCTCCTGGACCATGCTCTCACGGAAAGCAAACGGCCAAAACAAAGGAAAACAGCCACAAAAGTCTCCAGAGAGCAGCCAAACAGCCCAACCCACAAAACACAAGCTCACACAGGCTCACCTTTTCCTGCCTCCTCATACTGTATGTGTTGGTGTCTTCACCCATTACTATACAGGATTTTGTAATCAATCTTATTAGATGAGCTAAATATAGGATATGAAGTTCTAGTTATCCAGACAAGCATTGACAAGTCCTAGTGCTCAGAGTAATAGACTCACAAATGAACACACCACTAATTCTTCTATTCCACAAAATCTGGCTTCTCAACTAGTCACAAGTAGTCAAGACAAAGTGTGACAAGTTGACTGTGCCCACCAACTCACACCTATCCTTTAATGAATTAAAATGTTCAACCTGTTGCACTAAATCATGTTTTTTCTCATACAGCTGACAAATTGTGTCGCTGATGATTGAGTGGAGCTGAAGGCATACGCAGTTCAACATACAAACGCTACACTCCAGTTGTATCAGTCCCACCGTGGCACTACCGTTCCGTGGGCCTGGGATTCTGGGCCACGCTGAAGGTAGCACTGCTGCGGGACAGGCCTCCCAGGACGGGGGGGGGGGGGGGGCTTTTGCTGGGGAGCCAGGCGAAATGAGCCAAACAGTTACCGCAGTAGTTGTGTGTGTGTGTATTTTGGAAGATCTCACAGAGACAACATCAGTGGCATTACTGCTAACACTTGTTAGTACGGTGCAGGAGGCAGCACTGGTGAACCACTTCTGAATGCCTTTTGCCATGAAAACCCTGGCATAAAACAATCCAGAACTAAGCAAGAAAGAGTGTGACTTCTGGATCAGAAGGCACTCAGCTGGAGAACAGGTGCGAGTCGCGCTGTGTCACACGGGGCAACTGGGCTCAAGCCAAAAGGACCTACCTTTGATGACTTGCTCCAATGTAAAAAAGAAGAGTCTGAACCTGCACAAGGCCTGAAGTAGGGCAAGGGGTTCTGGTGGCAAGGGAGCATCATTGGGTCTCAGACACCCAAACCCATGATCACTATATCAGGACAAGCTGAGAACCAAATCAGAAAGGCTTTGTTTTAGCCCTCTTTCTTGTTCCTCCTTGGCTCCAGCCCAAACAGCCCCAACACTCAACATTCACACACGCATTTGCTCCACTCTGCTTAACTCCTAAAGGGTGAGGTTTGTTTAGCCGGATGAGCGCACACAGTTCTGGCTTGACGCACAGAGAGGGAGGGGAGCGCGCCGCAAGGGACGGAGGGCAGGTGGCTCAGCAGCAGCCAGAAGCAGAGCTGGGGTTTCAGAAGGTCTGAAATGTTATTCTTTAGAAGTAATTTTTAATGTAATTCACATAGTTAAACTCTATTAAGTGCACTTAATAACCCCATAGACAGCAGTCAGGATTGAGATTAAAAGGGAGATCAGACAGTGGAAGGTGCTGTATGATTTTTAACATCTTTGCCTGGTGAAGAAGCCAGTGAAGCTTCAAAAGCTGGCAGGATATATTTTGTGCATTCTGGTTGGCCAATAAAAGGACTTGCTCTTTTGTGGATTTTGCTGTGTTTTGCTGCCTGACCAACCTGGTTACTCCTGAATATATATAGTGGAAAACAACATTATCTTGATGGCTGAGCTGACACGACTTCATCATTTAATCATTTAATGCACATGTAGCCCACGCCTGTACCAGGATGCCACCAGGGGAAAAAGGTTATTTCCATGGACAGCCTCTGAAGCACCCCCTGACCCACCAAAGCCACTTTGGAGAAGAAGCCAGGAGAAGTGTGTGCCCCCTGCCAGCTGCCCCCCCTTGGTCCAAGTCCCAACTTGTGCATGCATCACTCCACCCACACCCCGCACCCTGCACCCCACGCCCCAAACCCACAAACCCTGAAGGACCCTACCTGCAACTGGATCCTCAGCGGTGACATTTGGGGGACCACCTGGCAACCTCGCTGCTGGTGGTGCCAAGGGGGTAGGCAATGGTGCTGGTGCAGAGGTGTCCCCTTCCTTCAACTCCCTATGGGAAGGCTGGCCTGGTGCCTGGAGGGGGCCAGGCTGGGGCCCAGGTTCCAGGAGGGGCCACAGGCCTGAATCCTCTTCTGGAGAAGCAGTTGGAGGGAGGGCTCCTCCTCTTTGCCCCCTTAAACCTTCCAGCTCCCTTGAGGTCCCCAAATGGAAGGCCTCTGGCCTGCTTGGCAGACGTGGCTGGTCCAGACAGAGCGCTGCAGCCCCTTCCTCACTGCCATTGCTGGAAAATCGCCCCTCTGCCCGTGCATCTGGCGAAGGCCCCTCTGCAGCAGGACTGCACTGTGGCTCCTTGGAGGGACAAAGTGGGCATGCACACTGGTTCCACGGCTCACGGCCATCCTCTTCCTCCCTCCTGGGGCTCAGCCACCTCTCTGTTTCCAGGAAGCCTGGCCTGGGCAGCCCACCAGCTCCACAGCCTGGTTCTGCCAACTGGTCTGCTTGCCTTTGGTTCGCCTCCTCCATCTGCCCTGGAAAGCACTGTTCCTTCAGCTGATCAGGGCCCAACTGGGAGGGAAGCCCAGATGGCAGCTGCTGGTCAAGGTGACCAGGCACCACCATCTTTCCAACCAAGGAGGCTTCTTCTGGCAGGAATGAATTGGTTGTGAGTGAGGGGCAGGGTTGGCCAGTGGTCTCCCCACGGCTGTGGCCAGCAGCTCCCACCCTCACAGGAGTCCTCAAGAGACACCCCTCCGCAGGGCTCACATGGCCCCCGTCCCGGTCTCTCTGTGGACTGCTATCTTGTCCGCCTCCTCCTTGCCCTCCCTGCTGAGCCGCTGGGCCAAAGGCTGTGCCAGTGGGACCCAATTCAGAAGACCCACTGCCACCCCACTGCTGCAGTGCAGAGCTGCCCCCGTGAGCTGTTCCTGAGGCCGGCTGGCATTCGGCATCTTCCCCATCGAGGTAGCTGCACATGGCATACCTCCAGTCCAGCTCATGCCCCACCGGAGGGGTCTCTGAGGCCCCCGCATGGGGATGTTCTGCAGGGGCGGCTACTGGGTGGAGCAGGGGCAAGGAAGGACTCCTGGGGGGCCATGTGCCACAACTGCCCATTTCATCTCCATCCTCCCAACAGTTTCCAGGATCACCGGCCTGTGTCTCAGAGGTCCTCAGTTGTCCAGATGGCATTGAAGGAAGGGACGACCCATCTTTGTTATTCAAGGAAGGGTCCCTGTCCAGAGGGGACACAGGCCCATTCTCTGCCTCCATCCCTGTCTTAGTGCAATAACAACTGAGAGGGGCTGGCGGAGTTTGGGGCTGGGAGATCTCTCTCAGCTCCATGTAGTTTCCTCCCAGCTCTCTCTCTGTGTCCTCAGCCAGCCTGGGTATTGTGCTTGCCTTGCCTGGAGCCACTGTCCTCACAGGTTCCTCACACGTGGCCAGGAATGCTCCATCTCTAGGCAAATTTGGCCCATGGAAAAGCTGGAGTCCCTCTGCTGCACAGGGAGGGCTGCCCTGAGGCTGGTCCCCCGAAAACCCTGGAGCAGAAGACCTTTCAGCTGTAGAGGTTGGCCTTGTGCTCCTCTCCATCATTTTGGGCTCATTGGTAAACTCTGGGCTGACTATTTTGTCCCAAGGCACTCGGAGCACTTTGCCGTCTGTGGCAAGCAGGCAATGTTGCAGGCCTGTCCCTGACCGCTCCCGGTTGACGCCGTTCAGCCATTCCAGGGTGAAGATGGTGGTGTAGGAGACCTCTGGGATCGCCAGCTCCTCAACATGGCTCCTGTCCCCGGCCAGGCATTTCACAACAATCCGCGGGGACCTCTTCCAGTGAGGAACCACCTGCAGGTAGAAATCTCCAGGCCTCAGGGCCTGCCAGTCGAGGGAGGCCAGCTGGATGACAATCTTCTCATGGATACAGAGGGGCCAGCCCTCGTGGCGGAAGAGGAGGCCACAATACTGGACCTGCAAGCCAAGAGAGAGAAGCCAAGTGAGCCGCCCAAACTCAATGGCCGCTTGACTCAGAGCAAAAGCAGGAGGCTGGGCTGCAGCTGGAGGCACAGAGCAAAGCCCTGGCAGGGCAGGCTGTGCTGCCGCCTGCGAGAATGCACAATCCGGCCCATCCCACAGAAGGTGGAGTGGGTCCTTTCAGTTCCCCATTGCAATTACCTTCCCAATTAATATGATTTATTGCTTTTCTGTGGTGGCAGCTGCTCTGTGAAACTGTCCCTGTCCAGTCTCAGCTTGGAGGATCAAGCCATTGAGTCAAAAGCCCTTTGCAGAGATCATGTCCCAGAGTGGCTAGAGTAACCTGGGACCTGCAGTCCAGCTCAAACCATTTACAGTACAGTGGTACCTCGGGATACGAATTACCCAGCTTACGAATTTTTCGGGATACGAAAAAATCCCATAGGGATTTATTGTTTCGGCTTACGAAGGTTTTTTCGGGTTACGAAAAAACCCCGGCGCTGTTTTAAATGGAAAGGCCGCCACCGGAGGGCAGCAGAGAGCTATTTTTTTCCATTAGCGCCTATGGCAATTCGGGTTACGAAGGTTTTTCGGGTTACGAAATTAGCCGCGGAACGAATTAATTTCGTAACCCGAGGGAGCACTTCTGAGGTTTGGCATTTTGGTGCACATGGCTTACCTGTGAATGCCAGACCTCAGATTAACAGTTTCATCTGGACTGCAACTCCCAGGTTCCTCTAGCCACTCTGGGACATGATCCCTGCAAAGGGCTTGCATGTAGTGCAAAGCCTTGGGCAGAAAACTCTGGGTAAGTATGTGCCAGGTAGGGAACAAAAATGCTTTAAATCAATTAATGAACAAGTGCCCAGAAAAACATTTTGGAGAAAGCACCCTCTTGGAGTGAGTTTCCATTCACTATCTGACTTTGCATGCAGCCCTGGAGCTGCCCAAGGACCAAGGCAGATGACCATTCCTGTTTTGAGCAGAGGCCAAAGTAGAGCGAAAGGGAGGCTCTGCAGCCAGGCCAAGAAGGCAGGGCAGCTCTGAAGCAGCACCAGGATCCACCAGGAAAAGGAAGCAGAGCCAAGGCTGAGCAAAAGCCAGAGCAGGTTCCTAATTATAAGGCCGGTTCTGCAGGAATTTAGCTGCCTGAGCCCTCCCCAGTTGATGACGGGGAGCTGGGAGAGAGGACACCCCCGTCTCCTTGGGAACACTGGCTGCCTCCCTTCCCCTCCAGAGCCTCTTTCAGCCTTCAGCGCTGCTCCCTCAACACTTCTTTCGGTCCTTCCTGGCTTTTTCTCTCTTCTGCCAGGACCAGTCCCACCACTCTGGAGCTACACAGAGGACTCGAACCCAGCCCCTGGATGACTAGGAGGGGGAGATGCTTTCTTTGCATCACAAGGCACAAAACCCATGTAGAGTCAGCTCTGCCAAACTGAGGCCGCCACCCCCCTTTCTCAATGGTCCTGGTGGAGGGATGCTCTAAAAGATTGTATGTACAGTGCTGTGTAAATTTACAGCGCTTTATAAATAAAAGTTAATAATAATAATAATAATAATAATAATAATAATAATAATAATAAGGACAGGAAAGATGGAGGCAGACACCCCTGACCATGGCCCTCAGGAGAAAAGGAGCCATTCCACTCTGCCCCTTCTGGCGCCAGAGACTCAGGCCTTTCTTGGCACAGAGTGCGAAAAGCAGGGCAGATGTCTGAGGTGCCAAAAGGGCCACGGTTGGCCCCTTAGCAGTCCCATAGCCCTGAAAGCTCTGGGAGAACCTTCCAAGGAGAGTGTTGGCAAGAGGCCTGAGAGGACTCTCGGCTGGCACCGTCATCCCACTGAGGGAACTCCCTGCACCAGGAACTGAAACCTGGCCCTCTGCCGGCTGGAGGAGGGCATCTACTAAGGGAAGGCACCTTACTCCGAAGCCGGCAGCAAGCCTTGTTTTCTGACACAGAACCATGGCTGCCATTACATCTCCGTGGGCAGATGCTCAATTGTGACCTTCGAAAGGGATGAGGCCGAATGGTCAGGGTAAGGCAGGGGCAGGAGGATGTTGCACAGAGTAATCCTTGCCTTTGGACTGCTGGCCAGCCCTTACATCCAGGGGTGTTTGGCTTTTCTTCAAGTAATCTGCAAGCGCCTTCCTTTTCATAAATCAATCAGTTCCATCATTTGTTTGGTATGATAAACACTGAACATCCCGGGACATGCAGAGATTTTGGAACATTCCACTGCTGTTCCCTCCTACTTGAGGGGGGCAGGTGGGGGCTCTAAGAAGCGCCTTTCCCCACAGGACCCTTAAGGGCTTCTCAGCCGCAGGTCTGCTGGTGGCCTGTCCCGCCTGCCCTCACCCTGAGCTAGAGTACCAGGGCTGACCAGCTCCAGACAGGCTCACCCAGGTACAGCCAGGCTCTACTCACACAGGAATCCTGCTGGATGCACTGTAGGATGTGCTTGGCAGGGATCAAGAAGTCGGTGAGGTAGCGCAAGCCATCTCCTCCGTAGCTCTTCTCCACCACATCAAAGACCTGGCACAGGACCGTCGCTGCTGTCACCTCAAAAGGCGGGTAGAGCGCTGACAGCGTACTCTGGATGCAGCCGTCCAGGGACTGAAAGTCCTGCCAAAAGAGAGGGGGATGTGAAGTGGGTGCAAGAGGTGCAGCAGGTGGGGGGCTACTGGACAGAGGAGGCAGGTAAAGGAGGGAGAAGGAAGGGCCTGGTGGGCCTGCCAGCCACTCTGGGCTCCCCAGCCTGGTCCTCCTGCCTGGGCTTTGTGAGGGAGCCCCGACAGAGAGGCGGCAGACAGCTTACTCTGCAAAATCCTTCCCCTGCCTAGGCAGGGTGAGGCCGCTCCTCCTTCTGCCGGAGGACAGCTGTGGTAATGGCACAGGAGAGGCTGCATGCGTGCGCTCACGTGTTGCGTGTGCTGGGGATGCTGACATGACTTACCAGCACAGCCCACCGACTTGGTTTGGTTATTTTCACTGCACCATTTGCATTTGCAGTTTCTGGGATGGGGATATTACATCTCAAGTGAGAGAGAAAGCCAGAGACAAGAAGGACTGAGGATGAGGGAGAGTGGGATGGTGGGGCTGTGACCATACAGCAGCCCTGCCACCCCTGCATCCTCGGCAGGATGACTCCGCCAAATTCTCTCCTGCTTTCTGGGGTCCTTCAACCTGAGGACTCCCAAGTCTGGTCAGCCTGGATGGAGAGCCAGGCTTAGAACCCAATCTGTAGTCTTCCTCTAAATGTGAGGAAGCAGTTCTTGGGCTCTGGCTTCAGATGCCATCAGAAAGCATGCCACCCACACCCACTAAAAATTTTTGTCTTGCCACTGCTGCCACCCCCTTTCAGTGAGCTTGCACCCAAGGCAGTTCTCCTGTACATGGGGGCCTCTTTTCAGGCTGGGGCAAACTCAATGGCAGGCAGGGCTTCCAGAGGTGGGCTTTGCTTCCTCCATAGTGGCCCAATGGCAGCAGCCACAGCCACCCAGGCGCTGCAGCGTCAGCAGTTCTGTTCCCAGCCAAAACGCATGTGCCTCCTGACAACAATTAACTTGTCATCTCCCAATGAATCCCAGCGAACCTCCCACTTTGCAGAATGAGCTCCAGGCAAGAAGAATTCCTCAAGGCAGGGGCTTGCTCTCCTGCCCCTGTTTATCTCAAAGGGGATTAAAGATGCTTGAAAGACATGGGGAGGGGGCAAGTCACCAGACAGAGGAAACCTTCCTGCCTGCTGTTTTCACTGGAGGTGTCGGCAAAGGCAGATAGTAATGGATCCATGTAAAAAACTAGGGAGACAAGGCATGAGTCAAATCCACAACCACTGGATGAACTTAGAGCCATTACTATCTGCCAGCATAAACTACCCACACAGTTGTTGCATGACAACATGGACAGCGGGGCAAGGGAGAACTGAGAGCTACTTTAAGGAGAGGCAGGACATGAAAGAAATAAACACAGTGCAAAGAATTGAAGGCTAGCAAATAAATGTACAACAAAACCTATGGGGGACTGTCTGCCACAGAAATGCTGGCAAGAGCCTGCCCTGATGAGGAGATTCTGGGCTGGAAGCACAAACTCCTCTGTCACACAGAAGGAATGATGCACATGGCATCCAGTCCCTAAACTGGAAAACAACTTGTGTGATGCTGACAGATATGGGAAGTCACTCTCCAAAGGCACAAGGGAGACCACATGATAGACTGGCCAGCCAACCACGCCACTGGCAAAGGGCCATTCATTCAGTTCTTTGCAATGGGCAGACAGGGGTCTTGCAAGCTGAGCAAATGTGCCATGACTTAGCAAGGCAGGTCCTTAAAACCATCCCATGCCAGAACTCTTGAGCCCTAAATGCATCCGAGCACAGCCCCATCGCAAGAACCTTTAGGCCTGTTCCCATTTTCCTCTGGTGCCAAGAAGGTGTCAGCAGCATGCCTGGGTCTTTCTGATTTGCACTCGGTACCCACTAATTCTGTGCCACAGCAGATTGTTATTGGGCGGAGGTGTGCAATCTCTCCCCAGCTGGCAGGTTGAGCACCTTGCATTTTGAGTGCAGGACGAATTGCCAGCTAGCAAATGAGTTTCTGCTCTGAAGGGGCAGCCGGCAGCAGCACCAGCCTCCACCAGAAGCTAAAGGCAAAGTGGTTTAATAATTAGATCATTGCAGCTCTGCATTAATTAAAAGCATGTGCATAATCTATTTATGCGAGTGCTTATATTAAGGAAGCCAGCGTGCAATTTGAGTGTTGGATTATGACTCTGGGAGACCAGGGTTCGAATCCCCTACTCAGAGATGTAGCCCCGGACCCCCCCTTCCCTTAGACAACATGAATGGTGCGTGCTGCTGCGCCGCTGCACTCAAGCCCCATTATAATGGTGGCACTTAGTCTGGACCCCCCCCCCCTCCTAAAATCCTAGCTACGTCCCTGCCCTGCTCAGCCCTGGAAACCCACTGGGGGACTTTAGGCAAGTCACACCCTCTCAGCCCCAGAAACCCAAAACAAATTCTGCCAAGAAATCCCTGGTTTGCTTTAGGGCTACCACTCAGCAGTGATAACAACAACAACTAATATATTCCAATCAATTAGCCCAACAACAAGCTTCTACAAGGTGTTTATCTGCAGGAAGAAAACAGTGCTAAACAGGCAGGGACATGAAGGAAGCCCTGGAACAGTCTTTCATGGTGGGTTTGGGTCTCCTTGATATCCACAACTGATTATTTGGTGGATGGGAGGCTGCTGCACACAAAATCTGAATGGCCCCCACTAGTTTCTCACACTTCCCTTCAACAAGGAAGACGCCTGCCTTTATATCCCACAGATGTTTTGGAAATACCAAGAAGGACCATTCCAAACACAACATCCAGCAAATATATGCATACTATGTATGCACACATGAATCTGTGATGCTCCCACATAGTGGTCCAGGTACAAAAAAAACCCTAACATTCAACCTTTGATTGCCCAATGGCATATGCCACCACAATTAACAAACCAAAAAAAAGATGCAATTTCCACAAAGCAACATTATATCCTCTAGCGTTTGCAGGATAAAACACAAACCTCTTAGCAATGGGCCAGAAATCTAGGCACAAGAGCTCCCTGGATGCAGAGAGAGTCATAAACCTTTGCAATCAAATACTGCCCTCAAAGGCTATGATTTCACAGTTTGGAAACTTTGCTGGTGATGCACCTTGAAAATAATCTGCCAAAGCAAGGAGGACTAGTCTGCAGGTTTCTTTCCTGCACCGTTCAGCCAGGAATATGGTGCCAGGTGCTGCAGACTATTGGGGAGGCCTGGCCCCAATGCCCCCTACCCATGTTTAGACCCCCCATTTCTGTCAGGCACGCCTGGGGCAGGGGGCTGCTGTGGGCCAGGGCAGGGGCCAAGGAGGAAGCCCTGGAGGGCTCTTTTGGGGGGGGGAGTAAGTGTATGAAGGAAAGGGCTCCCCAGCTTCCCCTTCCTCAAAGGCCTTGCGTGGAGGAAGGGGGACCGGGGCCTGCCCTCCTCACCTGTCACAGGGCCCTGAGGGTCCAGTGCAGCTCTGGAGGTCAGAGGGGTTCCCTCTTAATGTCCAAACGGCTGTAGGCCTCCGCCTGGAAGGAGAGGGCCTGGCCTGGAGGCCTCTGGAGGCCCAGGAAGGAGGCTCTGTGGGACAGGAAAGGGCAGGCCTGGGCCTAGGCCTGGGAGTCCTATCTGGGCCTCCCTCAGGGCCAGAGGGAGGTACAACAGACACAGAACAGACACAGAAAGGGGACTGAGGCCTCCTTCCTCAGATACTTATGGTATGGAGCAAAGTGGAGGCCAGGAAGGACGCTTGACCGTTGGCCTCTCCTCCTGGGCACCTGGGCACTCCATGCCCCTGGGGAAGAACTCCAAGCCCATGGACGCTCATGTTCAGTTAGTCTCACAGCTAGTCTAAAAGGGCAATAATAATAATAATAATAATAAGAGCTCTTTGCAGACTGATATTCCAGACTAACACAGCTGTGTCTTGGATATAATCATTAAAGACTGGTTAATTGCTCCGTCCCCATTTGCAAAGCAAAGGCCGCCCTCCCTCTCTTCCATCTTCCTCCACCTTCTTCTATCTTGAGCCTCACCCACTTGATCAAAGAATTCATCAGTTCCCAATCAATTTAGGGTTCTCCATTTACCTGAGGAAGGTGCGAGACCAGCCTGAGATTTCAGCACTTACATCTATTAACCTTCATAGCCAGAGCATCTGCCTTCTCCACTCCCAGATGTAAATAAATGGGCTATTAATTATTCTGATAGCAATTCTTCACAACATGCAAAACGTAGTAATAATGAGAATAGATGAAGAATAGCAAAATGGCGTCACCGGTTGCGCCATCCCATTTGGAGACATACCCACACAAGAAGAGATAAAGATGCCAGCCAGCTTTGCACATCACAATAGGATGCAGCGTTGCCCCAGGCTCCACACATAACCCCTCAGACCTGGGAGTCCATCTGTCTCCCTGCAAGGCCCCTGCCTGGCCATGGTTCAGACCCAGCGTCCTGACCATTGTCCAGCCCTGGCACCCACGGTCCGGTCCTGGATGTGCATGGCCACACCTCGTTCACACGTGGGGCAGAACAGAGCCATGTGCCTTCGGCCCTTGGTTCACACGCGGGGGAGAACAGAGCCCTTGTCCCCGCTTCACTGCACCTGTGGAAGGACACCTTTTTTTAATCACAGCAAAGCCAGAGATGGCTTCTGGGATCCAGCAACCGTCGAGAGAGACCTCTTGAAGCCCGTCAAGAGTTCAGTCGTGTGGCAACTTTAGTCCAGAATGCCTCCTTGACCACACAAAAGGCTCTTATGCCCACCCAGCCCCAGGGATCGCCCACCCCATGGGAACTGGCTGGGGGAGTCTGGGAGATGCAGTCCCTGAGAGGAAGTTCCCAAACTATCCGCAGTGAGGAGCCAAGATGGGTGGAGGCTTGATGCAAGATTTGTAAAAGGCGCCTGTGTGCAGAGATGGCCCCTGCCCAAGCCATCTGGGCACTGGAGAGCAAGCGCAGAAAGAGGTAACATGCCCACAGGCGTCTTCCTTGTTAGTCACCCGCTGGAAAACATCAGAGAGAGGAAGGGAGAGGAACCTCCATTAAAAAGCAAAGAGACCCATTTTGGGGAGATGAGTCACCCTTTCCTCCAATGCCACCTCACCTCTTTCTCCCGCTGCTTCTCTGTGAGGAACAGCCTGACACAGGGCCACAGGCAATCTGTGAGCATTTGCACACTTAGCATTTCACTCAGGGACTCCTCAGATTTAGTCACCTCCTCTTCCATGCAAACTTGAAATATTTTTAGCTCCATGCAGAATGGCAGCACTGAGCAACACATAGGTGCTCTTGTGCAATGCAGAATGCACAACTGCAATATGCAATGCAAAACATCCCTGTATGCGCAACTCCCACTTCTACTGCAGTCAGCAGAAGATCATGTATGTTGCACCATGGCAAACAATTCAACCCAGATGCGTAGCATGTCTTACACATGTCTGTGTTGCCCATAGGATGCCAGCCACTGTGCTCCATGCCAAAGGCCTAGCTGTAATTCTCCCATGGATGCTGCCAGTCATATGAGCCACCGCTTACGGGGCCTAAATATCTGAAAAGCACCAGATGCCATCTGATCTTGGAAGCTAAGAAAGGTCAGGGTCATAGTTTTCAAGACAAAGGAAGTAACAGCCCTACTTTTAGTCCACTGGTCAGGCCTGGTCTGCAGTCCTGCCTTCCGTTCTGGACCTCACTTTAAGAAGAATATGGACAGGTTCAGTTCAGAGGAGGGCAATGAGGACGAGAAGAGGGATGGAGAACAAGACATGCGAGGAAAGGCTGAAGGAGCTGGGCATGTCCAGCCTGGTGAAGAGAGAACTGATGGGGGATATGTTCGCCCTCTTTAAATGCCTCAAGGGCCATCATAGAGAAGAGGGGGCAGGTTTATTGTCTGTGGCTCAGAAGGGGGACCAGGTCTCATGGTCTGAAGGCCCAGGAGGACAAAGTTCAACTGGACATTAGAAGGAACCTCTTGATGCAAAGAGCAATGGTTCAGCAATGGAACCAATTCCCTAGGGAGGCGGTGGGGTCTCTTTCTCTGGTGGTCTTCAGGGAGAGGCTGGGCATCTGGCCCTGCGGGGGATGCCCATGCGGGGGGGGGGGGGGGTTGGAGCTGAGACCCCTTCCCTCTCTGTGAGGGACTCCATGCCAAGTGGCTCAGAAGGAAGCCACCCTCCGCAACACATTCCTAGGTGGGTGACTAATAGGATAATGGCCGCTTTATGTGGTCGGCTGAGCAGCCCAATTAAAGAGCTCTCTGTGTGGGTCTCTGTGGGTGAGACAGAGAGCGCAAGAGGGGGGAGGTGACTGGTGCCCAGTGTGGCTGGCAGGGCAGAGGGCAGAGGGCTACCACAGGTACTCCAGGGGCCACAAGGGCCAAAACCGTCTTTGGACTCCCTAGCAGGCAGCAACAGCCTCCTAACAACTAAAATGGGGGAAGTGAGGGGGAGTGATTGGGGGGGGGGGAATCCAAAAAGGGGCATTAATGCAGTCAAGGAGAGCAATGGGGGGCAAGGCAGGATGGTGCCAAGAGGTGCCCCACGTTTGCCAACTCCCCACCCACCAGTCACCCCTCAGAGACCCAATGTTGTGGATGGGAAGGGGATGCAGGGGCCTTCTTGGCTTCCTCTGTGATCCCCCTTTCTCCTCACCCTTTTCCTTCCAAAGAAAAGCAGCCCTGTTCAGCGCCCTTTTAGACTCTGCCAGTCTGGCCCCAGAGCATCCTGCAAAGGACAGTCAAGCCACTCTCTGTCCCCAAGAAGAGGAAGAAGAAAAGCACACCAAGTGGACACCCCCAAGACCCTGGGGAGGGAGAATTCAGCCCCCCAGGACCCCCGGCCGGGCCTTAAAGGAGGAAAGAAGCTCCAGATGGGGGGGCCAGGACTCACCCACCAAGCCAGGGCTCCAGGGCCCAGATCTGGGCCAGGGCCTTCCCAAAATCTCAGAGTCTGGGTTATCAGATCATCTCAGCAGGGATGCCTCCAAGGCCACCTCACTCCAGAGTCTTGTATGCCACTGTTTAAACAGTTCCCCCATGCCACCCTTTCCCGGAGACGCCAGACTTGCACCTGGCCAAGGCAGGGCCTTTCCTTCGCCTGCTCCCGCCACCAAGAGCCCCTTCCTTCCGTCCTCCTCCTGGTAGTTAAACCAGCCTCAAGGCAAGGCCGGCAGTTACACGGAGGCTCACCTGGCAAGGACACCTGAGAGGCCAAAGGAAAGGTGCTGCTTTTGAGGCACCACCGTTTTGGATCCCAAATCGGGGGAAGGTGGCAAATGAAGCTAAGAAAGAAGCCACCATGGAAAAGAGCCCCCTCCTTGCTTGGCATTTCAGGGGGCCAGAGAGCGTGGCCCCAGGCGCTGTGAATGTTTTAAGTGTGAGTTGTTTTAATGTGTGTGTCTCTTGTCCTTTTCAAGTGATACGTCTTTTAACAGATGGGTCTTAGCTGATGTGGTGCTAAGGGTGTCTGGGGGGCCTTTGGGCGATGTGGCCCCATTCTGTTAACCGTGGCTGCCCCCTGCTTCCCTCGATGGGGAGAAGGGGGCAAGGCATTAATACTATTCCTATTGTTCTTACTCTTAGGGCACATTTACCCCCCCTCCCCCTGCTGCCTTCGGCTCTGCTGGAGCTGTCTGCCCTGGCCCAGATCCCCTCCCCAAAAGACCGGCCTGAAGGCCCACAGGGCTGCCCTCCCCGTCGGGGCCAGGCTTCTGGAGCCCATCCTGGTCTGGCTGGGACCCTCCAGGGCCCTGGGGCTGGCTCCCGAGGCAGCAGGAAGGTGGGCTGAGACGCAGCCTCCCCCAGAGCCCCCAGCCCCACTGCCTCCCTCCCTCCCTCCCTCTCCGGGCGCGAGGGACCCGCCGAGTCCGCGCCCCGGGAAGCCCCAGATCCTCCAGCCGCCCCCCAGGACCCCACGCACTCCCCCGCCCTCGGAGCCTGGGGCTGCTGGGGGCGCTCTGCACGCGCTCAGAGGCCCCGCCGCCGCCCGGCCAAACTCACTCACCATGGCCCCGGCCTCCCTCTGCCCTGGCCCTGGCTCGCTCTCCCTCCGTCGGAGGAGGAGAAGGGCCGCCCCTCCGTCCCTCCCTCGGTGGGTCTGGTCAGCGGGAGGCGGCCCCGGGTCCGGCCCGGCCCCCGAGGGGACTAGTCCCGCCAGAGGAGAGGGAGGGCCAGTCCTCAGCCCAAGGCGAGCCAAGCCTTGCAGCTCAGGGGGGCCTTGGGGGGGATAGGGGGCGTCTGGCGAAGGGGCTTAAGCGGCCATCCCTCCATCTGCTCGGGGCCTTCAGGGCAGCTAAGACTCAGCCTTAATCCCGAGGGAGACGGCGGGGCCTCTTCCCAAAGGCCCCTCGGGAGCAGCCCTCTGGGCCAAAGGCAGGGAGGGCCCTTTCCGCCCCGCGAGGGAGGGAGGGAGGGAGGAAGGAAGGAAGGAAGGAGGGGGCTCCTTGGACAGCCATATAAACAAATAGGACAACCCAGTCATAAAGCCCTCTGGGCCCCAGGGCTTCCAGGCCTCAGCCCAGCAGATGACCTCCTCGTCCAACTCCGAAGGGTGGGTCTCCCCTGAAGCCCAGCACCTTGGACAGCTCCCCGAAGTTCCGACGGAAACCTGGAGCCGATTTGCTGCCTGCCCTGGACCTGGAGCCCCTGGCAACCCTGGAGCCGGCCCCAGCCTCCATGGCTCCGCCGCTGGGCTGAAGGAGAACCCTTCCCTGTTTTGGGGAGCAGCCATCTGGCCTCAGAGACAGAGAAGGGGACCCAGAGAAGCCTGCCTGCCTACCTCCCTCTCCAGCGGAGCTCCTGTTCCCTGGCCTTGCAAAATAACCAGGCATGCCCAACTATTGGTTGACCTCCTGCATAAGTCAAGGGCGGATTCGGAGGCCAAAATGATGGATTTTAATAGGGCCCAGGGATAAGGGAAGTGTAACACTGAGGGGCATGGAAGGAAGGATCTGAAGGGTGAAGCCAAGGGAAAGGATGCCCAGGGACTTACAAAAGCCCAGCAGCCAACGCTTGCCCCGAAGGCCGGAGAGAGGCCAGAGCAGAGGGAGGTCAGTGCTGCCAGGACAGTCCACACTCTTGCCTTTCACCGGGGAATGGTTCCTCTTTAAAAACAAATATGAGAATTAAAGTACCGTATTTGCCTTGAGCCTTGGATAAGTGGACTCAGTGTCTTGGGGGCCAATTCTGTGACTTAAATTTGTAGACTTATACATGAGTATGCACAGTAAACCCATAAGTAAATGCCTGCCTCTTGCCCCATTTGGCTCCTCCTGGTAGTGTCTCTGTCCAGAAGAATCTTGCAACTGACCAGCAAGAACCAGAGGCTCCAGCGTCCAGCAAGAAGGACAGAGGAGCAGGGAAGGGGAGGAGGAGGACAAGGGAGGGTGGGGGCCTAGCATCTGTAACTGGGTTTAAAGGTGGGTGGGAAGACCCCAAAGGACAGGACAGGACACTAGGCTCCTCCTGGCAGAGGGCACTGGGCTGCAAGAGGTCTCTGGGAAGGGGCTCCGTCCAGACTGTGCACTATGCTCCCAATTTCCACACTTCTTCAACTCATCCTTTATTACTGGGAAGGCATTAAATCCCCCCCTCCCCAATGATCAGGAATGGCTCCCACAAAGATCAGCCGCAATGGTTCTTGCTGAAGCATGCAGTCCCTGTAAGTGCCCTCCTCAGCATGACGTTGTTTGGAAGGAAGCTGCTGGCTTTCCCCACAAGCTCCATGGGGCCCCTGCCCTCCTGGCGCCTGGCTAGCCAAGGCCCTCCGGTCCCCCACAGTCCCACCTCATGCCTGTATTTATACCCTTTTGCCCCTTCCTTTCCCCAGAGGCTTACAGGATAAAAATAAGTGCAAGGAGCCACACAGGTCCCTCTGCCCCCCTGGAGGGAAATGGGGAAGGATCTTGTGGTCAGGGCTACCCAAGAGGCCAGTTTGGCCTGACTGACCCCTCACACACCAAGGCATGTGGCAAGAAACAGCTTGGGGCAGTGACCAATTGGTCAGCCATGAAGTCCTCCAGGTCAGGGTCCTTCCCCCCCATGCAAAACAGAATCTGCCTCCACCACCTTCCCAGCTTCCACCAAGGGACCCTCACCTGCCCACCCCCCAGAGTTGAAGGGTCAGGGGCCAGCACCCCAGGGCCACCTTCTTCCTGGAGCTGCCAATGGAGGGGAAGGTACCTGGGAGGCCGGAGTGGCCCACTGGCCTGGCACTGCCCATCCACTCAGGGCTGAGCTCTGGGTGCTGGGTTTTCAGTGGTGGTGGTGCTGCTGCTGCCTGGGAAACACTGAGGGCACTCACAGCATCCCATCTGAGGCAGTCTGAGACGCCAGGGGCTGGACCTGGGGAGCCGCCAAAACCCAAAGGCCACAAAGCCCCTGCCAGACCTCCTTCCTTCTCCAGCCCTGAATTAGAGGCAGATGCTCCAATGCTCTTCCAGGAGGAGCCCAAACCCTCCCCAAACAGTGGTGAGGCGGGAGAAGGGGGCAGAGGGGGTCTCAGAGGGGCACAGCTCCCAAGCAGGGCCTCTTGCAACCTGGCCCCTGGCCCTCAGATGTGCCCCCCTTGACCCTCTGGACCAGGGGTATGGATGGGGCAAGAGGGACAGTTGCCTCTCGGAGGCAGTGGGCAGTGGAGGGGGTCTTGGTGTGGGGATCTTTTGGTATCCGCTCCCCTATGTCTGGTTCTCCCCACATAGCAGAGGTGGCCTTGCTCTGAAGCAGAAAATATTTTAAGTGGTGCATGGGACGAATCCCAAGGAGAAGAAGAGCGGGATGGCATTGTGTCAGAGGGAAAAGGGCTTTTAAAGAGACTGTGGGGCAGGACTGCAGCAGCCACTGTTTGCCTCTGCCTCCTCCTTCGCCCCCATGAAGCTCTCTAATGGATGAGCTTAAGACCTCCAGCCTGCGACACATCTGCTGCTTTCAATCCAGGTGTTACCCATCCTGTATTTGTGCTTTTCATGGTTTTTGCCTAAGTGTAGTATCCTACATGTCTCCCTGTTGGAATTCATTCTGTTAGTTTCTCCCCAGCTCTCAGATCCTTAACTTGGTGTCATCTGCAAATGTGATGATCATTTATTTATTATTCATTTATAAAGAGGTTAAGCAATGCTGGGCCCCAGATAGAACCCCAAATCACTCCACTGGTCACTTCTGTCCAGGACGAAGGGCAACTGTTGGTCAGCCCTCTCTGGGTTTGGGCTGTGAACCAATTCCAAGTCCACCAAACTGTATCACGGTCTCTAGACCTTGGTTCCCCAGCCGATTTGCAAGAATATCATAGGAGATCTTGCCAAAAGCCTTACTCAGATCAAGATATACTACCTCCACCTCACTCCTGGCATTATCAAGCTTGTAACTGTGGGAGGGAAACATGAGTTTGGCATGTCGACTTGTTTCTGAGAAGCCCATATTGGCTCTCAATAAGCACAGAATTCCTTTCTAGGGATGAACAGGGTAATAATCTGTTCTAGACGCTTTCCTGGCATTGGCGTCAAAGTGTCCGGCTGATAGCTGACCGTATCCTCTTCTTCCTTTTTGTGAAGTTGGGGGACAGCAATTTCCTCTCATGTCCCCCCCCCCCAAATTCTTGATGATCGTTGGCAGTGGCTCTGCCTGTGGTCACAACTGCAAATTCCTTCAGCCCTGGAGCCTTGGATTCGTTTGGAGCAGTCCTTTCCTGCCTCTTTATCTGTTCTGGGCTGTAGCCCCATCATTTGTTCTGTTTCCCCGGTTAGACCCTTGGTTTCCTTTTGGGAGAAGACTGAGCCAAAGAAGGTTTGGGCCTCCCTCTGTCCTCTCCCAGCATTTCACTATCTTCTCTATGCAGTGGCCCAGTATTTCCTTCTTCCTTCTCTTGCTGCATGTTTTAAACAACAAAGCCTCCCCTTTTATTATTTTTAACTTGCAAACTTGATCTCATTCTGAGCCTTAGCTTTCCTGACAAGTGGCAGCTATTCCAGTCCCTGGTTTCCTTGGTCCTTGATCCGGTCGGGATGGCTCTCCTCCTGCGGACGATGGACGGAGAGACGGTCCCCCGAAGGGTCCTGCTGGGGACTCAGGGGCGATGACTCATGGAATCCGAAATCTGCTCCTCCGAAGGCGGTCATTACCAAACCCCCAAATGGCTTCTGAGGCCATTTCTTCCATGACTAGAACAAGGAGGAGCTGCTGCCAAAGAGAAAATGCAGCCTAAGCATCTCTTCCCACAGCCCTGGTCCTCCTGCAGGGAAACATGGCCCCCTCCCAACATCTCTGCCCTCCTCCAAAACCATCCCTCCGTTGAGGCAGCCAAACCCCTGAGCCTGGGCCGGCCATGGGGCAGGAAGGAGGCCTCCATCGTGGGGCCCAGGAGAGGCGAGGGCAGGGAGGCCACCTCAGGAGGCAGGGCTGGGGCCAGGCCAGGCCAGGGTTGTTCAAACTGGCGAGGGCCCGGGGCCTTCCAAGGCTGGCCAGGAGCAGGAGCCGGTCCTCTGGGTGCCTCACACGCGGCAGCAGGCCTTCTGGGCCAGGGCCTCCTGGCAAAGGGCTGAAGGCGGAGGGAGAGGCCCCTGGGTCTCTCCAGAGAGAGAGGCCTTTCCCTGCCAAGGGCATCTGGCCTCCTCTGTGGAGACCCTCCGGGGGTCGAGGTGGTCGCTGGGCCCAGGTTTCCTGGCCACAGAACCAGTTTCCCTTGGGAAGGTTCTGGAAGAAGCTCCCAGGTGTTCTCCAGGAGGCTGGCATGCTGCCTTGGCTCCTGCGAGGCTTGCCTGGCTCTTTCACCTGAGAGACGCACCTTCTTAGCTGAGCCTTCTTCCCTCTGTTTGTGGAGGAGAGCAGGGGCCCTGCTTGCCTTTGCCATCTCTGTCTCTGGAGCCACGTTTAGGTCCAGGAGGCCACTCGGCTCCTTGGCTTAGGCACCCCCGGAGCTATAGGCAAGGGCTAGGCCCAGTCAGGGCTTGCCACTGCGAGGCCAGGCAGAGGAGAAGGCAGAGCTGGACACAGAGAGGGCTTCGCTTTTGGAGAGGAGGCGCCGCGGGCAGAGGCCTCTCTGCTGGAAAGGCTGTGCCAGCGGTGCCCCTCGCCCTGGGGCCCTTCCTGGGTCACACTCTCTCAGCCTCAGATGCGGAGAGGCAGGCAGGCAGGGCTTCCGCAGCCACAAGCTGGAGCCCAACAGTGCCTCCCTCTGGCGGAAGGAGGAGAGCGGGAGCCGAGAGGGCGCCGCCTTCAGACCCTGCTCAGCCGCGGCCCCGTCCAGGCATCTGGCTCCGCCCCTCCCCTGGGGGCGGCCAATCAGGGGCGTCGGCGGCGTTCGGCCCCTCCCCGCGAGGCGAGGGGCGTGGCCTGTCTGTGTCTCTGGAGGAAGGGAGAGCGTCGCTCTGCCGGCTGCTCTGCCGCCCGCCCGCCCGCCATGGGGAAGAGGAAGGAGGCGGAGGAGCGCCCTGCGGAGCCGGAGGAGCCCCCTTCCTCCTCCTCGATCTGGGTCCGGGCGCAGTTCCTGCCGGAGGACGGGGACCCCTTCTCCTCGTCCTCGGGCGCCGCCTTCCCGGAGCCCCGCCGGCCCCCAGCCCTCGCCCTTCTCCCGGAGCTCCCGCTCGGCGCCCAGCTGCCCGCCCTCCACCGCTGCCTCCAGGCCCCGATCCCGGTGAGTCCCGGGCGGGGAAGGAAGGGAGCCCGGGAGGAAGGGGCAGGAAGGGCCGGGTCTCCCCTCTCTCCCCGCCGACAGCCCCCTCTTTGGCCCAAGGCTGCCAACGCCCCTCTCTCTCCCCCGGCCTTGGCCCCGGAGGGCGGCGGCAGTGGGCCCTTGGAAGGGACCCTGGAGGGGAGGGTCTCAGAGGCCCCAGGGCCCGCCAAGGGCCACTCCCAGGGCGGCATCTTCCCCCAGGAGAGCCAGGAGCGGAGGCCGAGGGGGCACTGCTCCTCGGGGAGCCCCTACTCTTGGATAGGAGGCCTGCCTCCTCTGGGTCCCTCCGGAGGAAAGGCTGCTCTCCGCATCGCCCTCTTCCCCCGAGGGCCTCCAGGCGGCTGCTCCTTCCAGACCCCCCGAGAGAGAGACCCGGGCGGAAGTGGAAGTGGGCTCATCTTTCTGCCCGAGAGGAAAGCCTGTTTGCCCGGTCCTCGGCCAAAGGTCCCTGGCCAGCCCCGGTCCTCCTGGGGCTCCTGATGGCGGGGAAGGGGCCGGGAGGGCAGGGCCTGGGCCTAGCAGCCCTTCTCCCGCGGCCGGGACCTGGGCCTGTCCCTCGGGGCATTTGGATCTGGCCCTTCCTTGCCATCCCTGAGCCACTGGCTGGCCATGCTGGCCTTGGCCTGGGCCTGGTCTTTCCTGCTGGGGCTCTGGGTGGTCCCTCCCGGAGGGCCCTCTGGAGGCGAGGAAGATGCAGCCCCTGCCTTGCAAAGCCATGGGGCTCGTCCTCAGGACTGAGGCTGTTCTCTCTCTCTCTCTCTCTCTCAATAACTCCCCTTCTTTGGCTTCTTGCTCAACTCCTGAAGGCCCTGTTTCCAGCCGACACTTCTCCAAGGGCAGCAGCAAAGGCATGCCTTAGATTCAGAATCCAAAGCTGTAGACAAGTTATTCCGGAAAATTCCTTTGCATCAAGGTGGGCCCAGTTGAGGGAGAGGGAGAGGGAAGGCGCCGGTTGAGAGCCGGCCCTAAATCCCAAGGCATGAAAGGCAAAAGTCAGCCTCCTTGGAGTCAGGACCTCCTTGAGTCCTATGGCAACTTGTGAGGCTTGCATCTCAGGGGTTGCCATGGCCTGAGTGTCAGAGTAGGGCTCTGAGAGCAGGGTTGCAATCCCCACTCAGCCCTGGAAATCCACTGGTTGAGCCAGCATCGAGTCACAGCCTCAGAGGGTGGCTATGGCAAGCCCTTCCGAGAAAAACCCCTCCCCAACAAAACCCCACACGGCTTGGGTCTCTGGGGCTCCAGAAGCAGCCCTCTGCCCGGCTGGCACTGCCCCTGTTACTCCTTGCAATGGAAAGCAAGTCCAGCCCAGGAGTGGTTTCATTTGCTTGGCTGAAAACTCTCTCCTTGAGGAAATGACTTTTAAGAGAGCCATTACTTTTAATTGCCTGCAAAGCTTTAAGGAAATCTCTTTAATGGGGAGAACAGCCAGAGCCTCTGGCACCTTTTCAGATGGATTCAGCACAGAGCAGCCTCCTCTTGCAGTCAGGGCCCCAGCCAGAAAGGGTCCAAAGGGAGCCCCACTGCCTCCCAGAGCTCTGGGTGGGGAGCAGCCTTCGCCCCTTATCTTTGCGCCAGGCCTTGGGTGCCTTTGCAGGGAAGGATCCCTTTTGGGAACCTTTGCTCCTGGAAGACCTTTTCGGGAAAGGCATGGGCCGCTCCCAGCTTCTTCAATGGCTCTGTTTGTCTCCAGCCAAACCTTAATCATTTGCAAACCCCACCGATCTCTCTGGGAGCAACAAGCGACTGAGTTGCCTTTCAGGTCTGTCACCTGGAGGAGGAAAAGGGCCTTGTGCTCATTGAGACTACGCTTTGTGGGTGATGGGCTTTGCAGTTGTGCAGCTGCGTTATCACCCTTCTCTCCACCCTTTTAAGCGCCCTTAGCTTTTGCGATGTGCCTTCAAGCTGACATTGTAGGGTTTTCTTGTCCAGATTTATTGTTCAGCCTGTGGTCAAGGTCACCCAGTGGGTTTGATGGTGGCTGAGTGAAGGGGATTTGAACCCTGGTCTCCCAAAGGCGCCCTCGGCCCTGGCTCAGGCCCCTGCCCAGTGCTGGCTGCCTGTCAGGCGGCCCTTTAATTCTGCACCAGGAGTCATGGCTGAAGCATGTGAAGATGGCCTCCAGTCAGAGCTGCCACTGTCAGACTTTCCAAGGGATCCTCTCCTGCTCATTTCCTCTGGGACTATTAAATATAAGCCATGTCCTTCCATATATGCCCGGTGCCAGCCTATTTCATGCCCTTTTGTACAGGGGGGTGCCCATCCCTGCTATGTTCCCAACCCTGCTATGTCTGCCCGGCTCTTGGCAAGCCAACCAGCCAGCTGTCCATCTGTTTTCTGTAATGGTGACTCTCTCCCAGCCTGGTCTGAGGATAAATATAAATGTTGTGCTGCAGAACCAAAGCTCTGTGAGGGGCTTTCCCACAGCCTCCCAAACTCACAAGAGTCCTTCCTGGAAGGCTTTCCTTCCCTCTCGCCCCGGAGAGGAGCAGATCCGGCCCTTGCCCAGGGACCCTAAGGGGGACTTGCTTGGAGATCCCCATTGTCTCTCTTGGAGAGCTGTTTGGAAAGTTTTTTGTTTTATGTATTGAAAGGCTAAATAAAGGAGATGAGAGTTTCCAAGGCTGAGCAGCCCAGACAGACACGCCAGAGGATTGGGGCGAGGGCGGACAGTGGGGCGAACAGTGGCCCTTGACCCACAAATGGCCCTTCTTCTGCAAGCCTGTGCCAAGGATGCCAATGGGGTTGGGAAGGAGAGGAGGCCCAGACTGGAGCCCCATCATCCCCTTCGGGCTTCACTGCTAAGAGCGCTAAGCCTGGGAAAGGAGGCACGGGGCAAAGAGAGCCCTGGTAGCGAAGGAGGGGGGCCTCTCTGGGAATTGCCATGCTCCCAGTTATGGGTCTTGGGAAGGGAAGGAGGGAGGGAAGGAGAGCTCCAGGGACAAATGCAGCCTCTGGGCCCAGATGATGAGCACAACTGTTCAGGAGTTTGTTTTATCTGCTGCGCCTTGCCTTGGAGGCTGCAGTGGGGAATGCACCTTGTGGGTGACTTATGCACAGAACACATAGAGCATTGTCCATCCATTAATTCACTATCAGTCTTGAGGGAAGGAGGGGATCCATTTGAGGTTTCTGCTTCAGGCATCATCATTTCTTGGGCAGCTGGGAAGGGCCCGGCTTTTTCCTCTGTGGGGGAACCTGTGGGCCCCCAGCTCTGTTGCTGGACTACACCACCCATTGTGTCTGATCATTAGCCATGCTGGGTGGGGATGATTGACACAAGAGTCCAGCAATCCCTTAGGTGGTCTCTTTTCAGCCTTTTTGTTCTATAAGAAAATATCTGTTCCCAATCAGAAAGAGGCCAGGCCGTGCCCCCCTCAGTGGCTCCCCCCTCCTCTTGAGCCTCTCCAAAGCCCGATTCTCTTCTGCGGTGGGGGGCTTGAGGGAGACCCCTTTCTTTTGTGTGGGCTTTCTCCAGCATTGCTTCTGCTACCACGATGTTGCCCAGGGCATCTCTCAGGGGTGCTGGCAGTGGCTAGAGGGGCCCACTGATGTGGCGTGGGAGGGTGAATGTCTCCAAGACACCTGGCACTTTCCCTCCCCAGGACCCCCTGGTGCTGATGTGCCTAGAGAGCCAAGGGAGGGCATGCTGGATGCTGAGGGCAGATTTATTCACATATCAAAAAGCCCCAGCTTTCTTGATGGGCAAATGGTTAGGGGTCCAAGTGAGCCCCTCTTTTTAATGGGGTGGCCCTTGTGTTTTGCAGCTAGAGGATTGTGCCTTGCAAGTCTTGCCCTCAGGGCACTATTTGGATCTGGAGCTGTCTCTGCTGGAGCAGAAGGATGATCTGGAAGGCTTCTACGAGGAAATCAGGTGAGCATCGTGGTGGCAGAACCTCCTGGGGGAGGTTGCTCTTTTTGCCTCCCTCCAGGAAGGAGGGGGGAGATTGGGGGTTCCACACCTGCTCTGATCTGGAGCCGTAAAGATGGGGGTATTAATGGATACACAAACCCACTATCCTTGGGGAACTGGCAAGGGAGCCATTACTGCGCCAGATCCCTGGTGGAAAGTCGGGAGGGGGGGTCAGTCTGTGGCCATATCTCCCCAGAGGCCTCCCTTTGCCTGTTGGTGGGATGCCAAGAGCAAGGCCTTGGGGCCCTTTCTGGAGCAGAGGGCCAGGACCCCAAGTGAGCACTTTGCAATGTTGGGAGAAGTCCTGGGGTGTGTTGCTATTGGGGAGGGGACTGCAAGGGGAGGCCCCTGGGGATGAACCTGTGCCCCCTGACATGATCCTCTGTGGCTCTCTCCTTGTTGCAGCAAAGGCCGGCGTCCCATCCTCCTCCTGCGCACACAGCTCTCTGTCCGAGTCCAAGCCATCCTGGGTGAGTCTCTCCTGAGGCCAGTCTGTGGCTGCAGTTGCGGCTGGTGCTTCCTCATTTGAGGCCCAGCTCTGGAAATGGGCGCTCTTGACCAATGGGCAGGAGACCTTGGCGAGCCTCCCATTGCCTTCCTCTGCCCTGAGGCCATCAGGTGCTTCTGCTCCCAGGCATGCATGTACATATATGCACACTCACATGCACCCAATTTGGGGCTGTGGAAGGTGTTTGGGTGCCCCATGGTCGCTTTTGAGCCACAGTCTGAGTGTCTCCAGGTGTTTCTCTTTCTTCCTGTTAGCTATTGGTTTTCATAAGCTGCTTTGTAGTACATTACCTTGGGTCTGGCACTGGAAAGAAGGTGGGATGTGGAAGGAAGGAAGGAAGGAAAGAAAGAAAGAAAGAAAGAAAGAAAGAAAGAAAGTCTTGTGTTTGCAAATAAATCAAGGTCACCTGCTCAGCTGGAAGAGGATTCCAAGATAGTTTTTGTGTTTACCTTCCTCTCCTGGTCTGTTCCATCCGTGACATAGAGCAGAGCACTTCCCCGCCCCCCACTCTCGGTATGTGGGTTGTGTAATGTGGTTATTTCTGTAGTCTCCGGCAGCCCACAACCATTTCTTCTATCTGTTTGGTGGAAATTACAGGTCTGAAGTGGCTGCCAAAGGTCAGTGTTCCTTGGCAAAGCCTAACTGGCTGTGTGGATCGCACTGCAGCAAAGGGGGAGCCCCAATCACGTGAGCCCCTGCACAGTGTGGGGCTGATAAGTCTGGCTGACCATTGTTCAGCACCCCCTTGACCCCCATCCCTGTCCCAACCCTTGTGGGCGCGCATGGCCGGATGCCTCTCCTTCCCTGCCCTCCTTGTCTGGGGCCTCATTGTTTCTGGTCATGGGAGCTGCGGCGATGGCTTTGGCTTCCTCCCTCCCAGCTGCTCTTTCCTTCTGAGTCAGCCTTGTCTCCCATGGTTCATGTTGAAAGCATTTCCGGAGCCCTGTGGGCAGCTCCTAGCTGGGCTACAAAGCGGCCGGCCCCATGTGCTGCACTCGGGGGATGCCCAGTGGTCTGGGGAGCAGAGCACAGCCAGGGTGGCACTTGGGCAAAGAAGCAGGATGGGTGCAGGGCACTCTGGTTTTTTTCAGGGGAGGGTGGTGTTGGTTTAAGCCGGGCTGAGGGAGCATGGCTTCCCTCCATCTGGCTTGGGACTTCTCCTCTGGGGCAGTGCTGCCATTCCCCCTCCCCAGGAGAGAGGCACTGGCCCAATTGGTGCTGGGGCTGCTCCATGTGTTCTTTTGCTGTTCTTCTCTGATGGGGGTCTCCTTTCACACCTCTCCAGCCATCTTTCCTCCCAGATAGCAGATTCCCCCCTCCCTGCATTGGTTGGAGGCCAGGAAGGCTGGGGGGCCAAGAGGCAGCCCTTCAAGGGGTCATGAGATCCTGGGGTTCCTGTTCACTGCCCCCCTTTTAAGGCAGTAAGGGGACTTGCTTGGGGGGAACACACAGCCACTCGCCTGCCTTGGTCTGGACAGGGAGGCTTGCAAAATGCACCCCCAACTCACAGGATTTCCCCCTTCCTCCACTGGCTTCCCTTGGGTCTCCTTCAGCACCACCGGGCAAATGGTCCAGCTCTGGCCATTGCAGCAGACTGTTTGTGCTGGGTGGGGGGAGGCTTTGGTTTCTCCTGGTGAGGAAGAAGCTGAGTTGAGCTGGTGTGTGTGTGTGTGTGTGGAGGGGATACTGGTGTTATTTTCTGCCAGGGGGGCCTCTCTATCCTCCCTCATCCTTGCAAAGGGGAGGCCTGAAACTTGGCAGGAGGAACTTGGCGGATGGGGAAATGCCTGTGGCCCCAGGCATTTGAGGACTCCCTCTACTATATCTTATCTTATTATTATTAATATCTTATTATTATTATTAACCTTTATATCTCTCTCTAAGCTGCAAAGATCTCTGCAGTTCAGAGTACTTCTGTTGTTTAAACAAAACATTGCCAGCAGCTGATCAGGTTGAAAACAGGAAAGGCTGGGATATGGGAAGGGAGCTGCGTAGAAGGAGGTAATTTAAGCTGTAGGGATGATGGCAGGCCCAGAGTGTCCCTTGGCCTAAAAATAGTCCATGGAGGGGCCGCAAGGCAAGGAACGCGCCTCTGGGGGAAAGGCTGCTCTCCCTTCCATCTCACGGACTTTAGTTCTCCTTTATTGGTGCAAGGGCTTGTGGCTGGTTGCCTGATAACACTCTGGGCTGCATGGCCTTGCTCTTGGGGTGCCATCCCGGTTGGGAAAAGGAACGTCCAAAGCATCCCTCTCCCGTGATTGTATCCTTGCTGCTGGCACCAGGGGAGTGGAGTGTGGGGGGGACCCCTTCCTCTCCCCTTGTCCTAAGCATGGAGGTCCTGGGATCTTGCTCCAGGCTGAGGCGAGAACCAAGCCACTCTTTGTCAAGACTTCTTCTCTGTGCAGGAAACTCTGCAGAGATATTTATATCAAAATGCAGGAAACAGGAAGGTGGCCAGGAACTAGGCTGCAGTGTGGGCCCCGGGAGAAACACCCCCAAGAGGCTCTTCTGCACAAGGCGAGGGGGCGGAAAAAATTAGCCTCTGGTGCTGCATCCTTTGAGGGTCTCACGCTCTCAGGGGCCGCACGCATGAATCTCCCCCCCCCCATAAGCTGCTTTCAGGTGCCATCAGTGCCATTGGAGACTGGAGGGACACTCAGTAGCATCTTAAGCCCAGAGATGGCTCACAGCCCCCCTCCTGCATGAACTACTGGATGGATGGATGGACGTTGCCTCAGAGGGCTCCGACTCTTCCTTCCTTTCCCTTTCCCTCTCCTGGCAAACAGGGGCAACTGGGGATGATGGCAGCGTGTGGATCCTTTGGCGGGGCAGACCCTCTTGGGAGGCCCTTGCCACAATGCTGAGGTTTCTGGAGGCCAGCAATAATAAGTTTTATCTCCAAAGGTTGAGGTGGGGTACAACCTGCTGCATCTTGGCTGGCAGGGCAGCCAAATGGTCTGTGGAGGAGGCAGACTTGTGGAGGCGGTGTCCTGGAGGGTCTAACTCCTCTGTTCTGCCCCCTTCCCTCCCTCTTCCTTCTATCAGAGAAGCTCTACACTGCAAAGGGTCCAGAGCTGAGGCGCTCCCTCTTCTCCTTGAAGCAGCTCTTCCAGGTGAGCCCCCAGATGATTCCAGACCAGCCACCCTTCGCCACCTGCTCTCCTTATTATTTATTTTATTTTATTTTATTTTATTTTTATCCCACCTTTCTCCCAAAATGGGACCCAAGGCGGCGAACATATATAAACATAAGTTAAAACTGTACAATTAAAATCATAAAATATAAAAATTACAAATATAAAAATTTTAAAACATACAGTTAAAATTAAAAAGTCCAAGTCCAACCCTCTCATCTCCCATTAAACCAAGCCTGCCAGGTCTCAAAAGGCCTGTTTAAATAAAAATGTCTTTGCCTGCCTACGAAAGGCCAGCAGTGAGGGGGCCAACCTAGTCTCCCGTGGAAGGGAGTTCCACAGGGAAGGAGCAGCCACTGAGAAGGCTCTCTCTCGGGTCCTCACCAGCCGAGCCTGGGATGGTGGTGGGACCGAGAGAAAGCCTTCTACTGAAGATCTTAGGGCTCTAGGTGGGTCATATGGGGAGATACGGTCTTTCAAATAGTCTGGACCTAAGCCGCCCAGCTACTCTTCCCTGGCTTCCCCTGTGGGATTCCCGCCTGTGTGTGCGCAAGGGCAGTGGGCAAAGCGGGTGGGCTGGCTCCCTCTCTCCTGCCCAGCAGGTGAGAACAGGGCTGGCCATTCGAGACCTGCTGGGCCGGACTGTGGCTCTCAGACCAGCCAAGAGACACCTGGACCCCCTGACTCCCTTTTGAGCCCTGTGCCAGCTGAGGCCTGTGGTGGTAGAGTTGGGACAAAGGATCCCCGCCCAGAGAGATGGGGGGAAACCATCACCCAGCCTCTGGTCTTCTGCTGCAGGAGGACAAAGACTTGGTGCCAGAGTTTGTGAACTCAGGAGGCCTGACCTGTCTCATCACTGTGGGAGCAGAGGCTGACCAGAATTACCAGAACTACATCCTGAGAGGTAAGCCAGCCTGCAGGGGATGCATGAGATCTGTGGGGTTTTGGGGGGGCATCCCTGGGTTTCTTGCCCCCCACCCCCAGCATTTTGGATATTCAGCCTCTCTGCCTCATTCACAAAGGAGTATTGCTGTTTCAGGTAATTTGATGGAGAAAATGAAAGACCCGCTCCTCGGCCACTGGGACAAGGTCCAGTTTGGCATAGTGGACGTTGACCCCTCTCCAGTCAGTTTGCTAAAATAGCAAGAACAGGAATGGCAGGCAGTTATTTTTCTTAAATCATAGTTTAAAATTAGTGCTACAGTGTTCTTATGTGCTTGCTAATTTGCTTTTAATCACGTCATGTGGAAAGTGCTTTAGCACGCGTATTTATTTAGGACACAGAAGGTGGTCCTGAAGGTATCAGGAGGTCTGTGAACGCCCCCCTACACACACACACACACACACACACACTGCCTTCCATCAGGGACAGCTGGGTCCCATTGGCTTCCCACAAATCCAGGCTCCCCATAGTCTGGGAAGGAGTGAAAGAACCACCAGCGAAGTGGCAGAAGATGGTGTTTTCCTGTAAAAAGTGGGGTGAGAAAGTCTGGATCCCAGCCCACCAGGGAAGCCCCCACCCACCCCTACTGTCCCCCAAGTGTCTCTTGGGCATCTCATGCGGCCGCTCTCCCTTCCAGCCCTCAGCCAGATCATGCTCTTCGTGGATGGGATGATGGGAGTGATCAGCCACAACGCGACGGTCCAGTGGCTCTACACGCTCTGTGGCAGCCTGGTGAGTCGGCCTTCCCTGCTCTCCACCTGCGAGTGGCTGTGGGGGGACCCCTCCTGTCCACTGCCTGCCAAGTGGTCCTCTTGGCCAGCCTATGCCAGGACTCAGATCTTCTCCCTTGGGTCAGCCCCTGCCAAGGGTACATCTGGAGCACCTGTGGGCAAGGTTGGCACAATCCAGGCTGCAGCCCCCAGCTCTTGTCCACCTGATACACATCCCTGGTCATGTCCCAGGAGGCGGGCTGTGCGCTCAGTGGCTGGGGCTTTGTCCCAGGCCCCGCCTCCACAGAGGGTCTTTCCTGATGTCTGTCAGGGGCTGCGTGTCCTCACAGCCCCTATAGCCAAGCCAGAGGGCCCCCCCGAGGGTCTGATGACAACAGCGGTGCCCCTCTTCTAGTATCGCTTGGTGGTGAAGACAGCCCTGAAGCTGCTCCTGGTCTTTGTGGAGTACACCGAGTCCAATGCCCAGCTGCTCATCCAAGCCATTGCGGCTGCAGAGGAGGCCCGGGGTGAGTGGGCCATGTGACAGACCCCTGAGCTGGGAAGATTTTGCCACAGGAGGAGGGGGGAATGGCTGAACCTCCATTTTCCGTGGCTGTGGATCCCTGGTGAGAGAGAGACCCCTGATGGCTGGTATCCCACAACATACTGCTTGCAATGTTCCTGGGAGGCACCTGGCCAGCTGACTACCTGGCAGGCTAGCATGGCCTTTTGACTTTCCTTGGTTTTTCTTCCTCCCCTTCCTTACTACCTTCCAGGTGGGCTGCCATGGGCTCCCCTGGTGGCCATCTTGGACCAGAAGAGCGGAGCCGACACAGAGCTCCAGGTGTTTGCAATGACTCTTATCAACAAGGTGGGTCCGGGTGACGTGGCTGGGGGTGGGGGCCTAGCTCCACCTCTGGGCCGGATGGGACCACCCAGCGCACCCCACACCCTGACTGCCAGGGCTCCCTGTCTCTTCTGTGCAGACTCTGGCGGCCCTCCCTGACCAGGACTCCTTCTACGATGTGACTGACTGCCTGGAGCAGCAGGGCATGGAGCGCATTGTTGCCCAGCACATGGCCGGAAAGGGCACCGAGCCAGCCTTCAGCCAGCAGCTGGCCATCTATGAGGTAAAGCCACCACATCTGGTGGGACTGGGTGGCTCTCAGTTGATCCTTCTCATGGCACCCACTGGCGGCAGCAGTGCTTTGCTGCTGGCATTGCCTGCCCCCCGCTGGGCCTGGGGAGCTATAGTCGAAGGGGAGGGGAGGGGCATAGATATGGCTGTATGCATCTGGAAGGGGGTCCTTCCCCCTCCAGTCTAACCCTAACCCACCTGCCCTTCTTGCAGAATGCCCTCAAGTATGAAGACGGGCCAGAGGAGACCCCTGAGGGCCCCCGTGGGAAGGAACGCAGGAAGGGGGAGGAGGGGCGGAAGGGGCCGCGGCGCTCCCTTGGCTACACCACAGGGACATTGCTGACACATGAGGAGAGTGGGGGTCCCAAGGCCCCCCTGGAAGATGAGGAAGGCAGCTCCCACCAGACTATCCTGGCCAGGATGGAGAAGGAGGAGGACCTGTGAGTTGGCAGCAGGACTGGAGGCTGCCCTGGAGGGCTATGGGTCTCTTTCCCAGTGGGGAGGATGTGAAGGGCAATCAGCCCCCTACTCATCAACCCATGTGTCCCCTTTTGTGTTCCACCCCTATCCCTGCCCCGGCCTGCTCCAGGAGTAGCTACAGCAGCGTGTCCAGCCTACATCTTTCTTCCCCCTTGGAAAGCCCAGTGGATGGAGGAGGAGGAGGAGAGGCCCTGGGCAACTTGGGCAAGAGGAGCGTTTTCAAGTAGGTCTCCTTGTCCCCACTGCACCCCATAGAAGTCTCCCTTAGGAATCGTGTAGCCCTCCAGGTGTTCTTTGACTCCAGCTCCCATCAGCTCTGCAGACAACAGAGCAGAGCAATACTAGGAGTTGCAGCCAAGGCTGGGCACAGGACCCCCATCGCTGAGTGCAGGAAGAGGAGGAAAAGGATGATTGAACTGGGGGTGGGTGGGCTTTAGTCCTTTGTCTCCCAAAGTTTACAGAGTGTAGCAGAATGGGGGGCTTCCCCTGGGAGCAACATGGGGGAGGGCTGCTGTAACACATTTGCCCCATACAGGGGTTTGGGATGGGATGGGATGGAAATGGGGCAGAGAAGTGAAAGCAGGCACTGAGGGGGCATTGGGGGTGCACAAGAGGGACTCTGGAGGAGGGAGAAGGCGCTGTGTGTTGCTGTGGGGAGGGGGCTCAGGGATGGGGGTGGGGTGAGGAAGAGGCACTTGCAGGGAGTCCAGGGGGTCATGCCATGCCCTGCTCCCTCTCTGAGCTTTCTGCTCCCTTTCTCCCCTTACTCACCCTCCTTTCTCTGTGTGACTCTTTCCCCCCCCCCCATTTTGATGGGCTCAGGCGGCATCCTAAACAGTGTGGCTGCTCCAGACCTTGTGGTTTGGCCTGGGTGAGGGGTGGGTGGCCTTGGGGTGGGAGTAGGGAGAGATCCCCCATGGCTTTGCCTCGCTTCCCCTCCTGCGGTCTGAGCCCCTTTCTGCTTTCTCTGTCTCTCTCCACCTGCCTTCCTGCTTTCAGACTCCATGAATCTGACTCCGTTTGGTAAGTCAATGCCTTTGCTACTGTGGCGTGGCATGGCGTGGCATGGGTGTTTGTGTGTGTGGATTTCATTGTCCTAGAGGTCTGTTTGTTCTGCCAGTCCTGGTGGTGAATTTCAGGGGAGGGGGCTGGGGAAATGATTTCAGGGAGGGGCTTGCCAAGCTGGGGGGCTGGAGGAGCTGCCTTGTGGCGTGTGGTTGTGGTGGGTGTTGTTTGTGGTGCTGGCATCTGTGGTTGTGCCAGGGAGTGCTGCCGCCATTGCCGCCTGAACTGGATGTCTTCCTCTGGGGAAGGGGCTGCTGAGCTCTTCTCCTTTGGGGGACTTTTGGGAGAAGCTGTGGCATTTTCCCATTTCCATGGTGCTTTTGACACGCTGGCCCTCAGCTGGGAGTAGAGGAGTGATCAGGATGGTGTTAAGATCTAACCCCCACACCAGACTTTGAAGCTAAAAACAGGCAGGAGAAGGATGGGAGTCACACCTTTGCTCCTGACCAGTGCCAAGTGCACCAACAGTGTCTCCATTTCATGCATCTGGCAAGTTACAATAGCATGTCTTATGACAGACATTTGGAAACCCATAAGATTCTAAAGACAGGCAGGAACTAAAAGAATGCCAGGCATGGCGCATGGCAGGGGAGAGGCCTTGCATGGCTTTCTCTTGGAGAAAGGGCTTTTACTCTCTGTGGCACAGGCTCCTCCTCTGCCTTCCGCTGTTTGTCCACCTGCCCACTGGTCATCCAGCCAAGGGAAAATGCTTCCCTGCTGCATGTGGCTCTATGCTTGGCTCTGCTGTGAGACCAGCCTCACCCCTGATGCCCAGTGGCGCTAACTGACTTTTTCTCCCAGGCGAGAGGAAAGCCCCCCAGTCTTTGGGGACAAGCCTGTTCTGAAGCGCTTTGAGTAAGTAGGGGCGTGTGTGCTCCTCCTCGAGGCTCCTTTATGGGGTGGCTCTTCTGCAAGGCAAGCACTCCAGTGCCAGTGCCTCCCATTGCCTGTACCAGGCACAGTGTCCAGGCTGGTGCTGCCAACCAGTGGCCAGTTTCATGCTCAGCCTGGCTGGACCCAGGAGGAAGACGGCCCAGCCACCTCCTCTGAATCTGGTGGTCACTGCTGCTGTTTTAGTGACCCAAAGTGCTTTGCAGTCCCTCCTTCTGCCATGCCCTCCCTTCCAGGAGGGCCAGGCTGAGAGGCAGAGGGGGAAAACACTGCCCAGAGGTGCCAGGATAGGCCAGGTGCTGGAAATGGCCTGTTCATCCCTGCAGGGAATATTCAGGCTCTGACCCTTGAGAAAAACGGGGAACAGAAACCTCCTTGGAGCTTCCTTGGGAGGGAGTGAAAGCACCTAAGTCGCTCCTCTCTTTGGTGATGGTTGCTGTTAGGGCGGGGATCTTGGCCCTGACCCCTGCCTACTTGGGGTGGAGATGGGGCAGAGTATCAGTGGGTGGATTCCTCTGTGGCAAAGGGACTTGTGGATCACATCTGGGGTGCACAGAAATGGGTCTGAGCACAAAAAAATCTGCCACGAAAGGTGGGTTTGGCCTGTGCCTGCAGAGGGCCAGATACAAATATTTTTGGGGAGGTCAGCTGTTTTGGGAAGGCTCTTGTGGGGTGGGGTTCCTCTAGGCCCTGTCCTACCTGGAAGGAAGGGACCCAGGCTCCTCTGTGGCAGACTGGATGTCCCCTGGCCTCCGTGGGGCGTTGGCAAACAGGCAGTGATGGGGGTCCTTCTCCCATAGAGCCCGATTCTTGGAAAACCTGGCAGCCTACCAGAAGGAGAAGATGTTTGCCATCTCCCAAGGACGGTCAGAGGCACTGGCCGAAGCCACCCCGGGCATCGAGCCATTTGACCCAGGTAAATCCATATGGAGTGGAATGAGCCAGTGGCAGCTCCTGCATCTGGTGTCCACCCCACAGCCTGCCCCCTTGTCATTCCCCCCCCCCCCCCACTAACTGTCCTCCATGGGTCTCTCTCTCTGTGTCCTCAGGGAAATGGAACGAAGGGGCCAACGGAAGTGCCCACGAGGGAGAGCCAAGGTCCATTTTGGCCACGGGGTCCTTTAATGCCAGAGAGGCTGGGGAGGTGACCCCTACCAGCCACACTCCCCCTCTCCTCGGCACCCCCCAGGGTCTCAGCAGCAGCCTTACTCCTGAGAAGACCCAGCAGCAGCCCCTTCCTCCGTCCTCTCCGTGGAGCCCAATGGGGCCAGGGAGGGCCCCTCTTTTCCCAGCAGAGGAAATCCAGGCGGGTCCTGTGGAGGGGGTCAGCCTCCAGGGCCCAGGGCCAGAAGGCTTCCATTCAGACTTGCCAGCCCCCCGGCTGCTGAGGGCACAGTTCAGCCTCGAGGCAGAGTCCAGCCTGCAAAGCCTGGAGCGGACCCTCATGACTCCCTTCAGGAAAGACTGTGGAGGGGCCCAGCCCTCTTTGGGCCTCAACCCTCCCCTGCTAAAGATCCGGGACTTAGACTTCTCTGACCTGGGTGAGGAGGAAGATTTGGACGTCTTGGAGATGACCGAGGCGGAGGAGCAGATCTCATCCTGGGGGGCTACTGGGGTGGGGGCTCCTCCCCCCCCCCCCCCCCCGCTCCCCCCCGGACACCGCCCCCCCCCCCCTCCCCCCCCCCCCCCTGGACACTGCCCTCCTCCGCCTCCCCCTCCTCCCCCAGTCCCTCCCCCACCCGGCTGTCCCCCACCCCCTCCCCCCCTGCTGCCCCCTGGATGCCCCTTGCCTGGTGTACCAGGCTCTTCTTCTGGGGAAGATGCTCCTTCTCCCACCATGAAAAAGAAGAAGAAGACAGTGAAGCTCTTCTGGAAGGAGATAAAAAGCAAAGAGAGCTCAAGCCAAGGTGGCCATTTTGGGAAAGCGACGCTGTGGTCCTCCCTGGAGAATGTGGAGGTGGAGGCTAGCAAGCTGGAACATCTCTTTGAATCCAGGGCCAAGGAAGTGCTGGGCTCCAAGGTAAGGGCCAGCCTTTGTCCCCTCAGTCCCCTTTCTTGGCTCTTCTCTGGTATTGGGAAGCTGGGGTACCTCTGCTCTGCTTCCGGGGCCCTGCTGCAAAGGCACCAGAGCCCTGGCATTACTGGGCGCAAGGAGCCAACTGTGAGTATCCTTTCGCACCTGGCCCCTTGGCAGAAAGCCTGAGCACTGGACGCAAGGGGCATTCAGCCCTATTCAATCCAAGGGTACTGGTGCCCAACTGCCTTTGGACGTTTCCAAAGGGCTGGGTGTTTCCCCCCCCCCCCATGCCCTGGCTGCTCACTTGCCACAGGAAAGATGGCTACCCCCTTATATTCCTGGGTTGGGGTGAGTTGGGGGTCCTAGTGGCAGACAGAGGAGATGGGGCAGCAGGGGCAGCTAGAGAAGCCCCCCTTACTTCTCCCCCCCCCCCCCCACCCCCCCGCCAAGCCAGCTGCTGATGGGAAGAAGCTGCTGGTGGTGCTGGATCCCAAGAGGAGCAACGCCATCAACATTGGCCTGACGGTGCTTCCACCCGTCCACATCATCAAGCTGGCCATCCTCAACTTTGACGAATTTGCCATCAATAAGGAAGGGATCGAGGTGAGAGGGCAGGCGGCAGGCGGAAGGCTCTCCATGTTCAGGCTTGTTTCTTAAGTCCTGCAGCTGGCAGCTCCTGTTTTCCATGAAAACCAAGGAGAGCAACCCGTTTTCCCATTTCAGCAATGATAAATTGCTTGCTGCTTTCATGTTTTTTGCTGCCTCTAGGCGGGCACCTGGGCCTAGGAAATGGATTAGGGTACGTTTTCAGGAACAATCTTCTCCCTGCTGCCCATAAACCCATTTCTGGAGGCGTTGTAATATATTGTCTTGTGGTGACACTAATCTCAGAAAAATGTTTATCCAGAAACTGTTCCCAGAATAGGATTTAATGCCACCACAATTATACCAGCAAGAGTCAGATATGTGTTTAACTAACTATGTTAAAGGTACTGGCATGAAATACTACCGGTGAGGTATTTTAATTGAATGTTTATTTTGTCTGGAATCCATATTAACTGCAGGCTTGAGCTATCTATTTCCCAATTTGTAAGATTGCTAGATTCAGGTCTCTTTCCCAGACTTGTTTTCAGCCCCAAACTTGAGGGGTATTTGCAAGATACTAACCACTTCTAAAGTATTGATGCCAGATCCATTGTAGTAGTTTCTTCTGCCCATGGTTTTAGATTTTCACATTGGCAGAATGAAATATTAGCCTGAGCCTTCACTGAAGGAATAGGAACAAAGTAAGACCTTGCAATGTGTGAAGCCCTGAATAAGGAGCACCTGCTCCCCTGATTTAGCTCTTCCGTTAACATTTGTTGTTGCTGCTATGCGCCTTCAAGTCGTTTCCAGCTTATGGCAACCTGAAGTCCCAAGGTTTTCTTGGCAAGGTTTGTTCGGAGGGGAATGGCCTTTGCTTCCCTGTGAGGCTGAGAGAGAGTGACCTGTCCAGGGCCAGCCAGGGGACTTCCATGGCAGAGCAAAGGGGCTTCAAACCCTGGTCTCCAGAGCCCCTGTCCAGAGCCCAAAGGCCTTGTAAGCGAAAAACAACACCTGCCATCGTTGTGCTTAAACAATGCATGATCAAGGAGAGAAAAAGATGGTGGTATTTTGTTTGGTTCTGCATTGTGTGTGTGTGTGTTGGAGGGCTGCATTATGTATTAATACTATATTTTAGTATTTCATATCATTAGAATGGTTATAAATGTTTCATTATGTAACTGTAAAGTGCCTCTTACATGGATGGCCCTATATAAATAAACCATCATGTGGAAGATTCGGAAGCCACTAGCCTATATGCCAGTGAATTGAGGAACTGTTTTTCTTGCAGAAAATCTTGACGATGGTGCCGACAGAGGAGGAGAAGCAGAAGATCCAGGAGGCCCAGCTGGCCAACCCCAGCGTCCCCCTGGGCTCTGCGGAGCAGTTCCTCCTGGCTCTCTCCTCCATTGCGGAGCTCTCTGCCCGCCTCCAGCTCTGGGCCTTCAAGCTGGACTATGACACCATGGAGCAGGTAGGGCCCCCTCGGTGCCAGGGCTGGGATGCCCCCTGCTCAAAACAAGGTCGCCGTTGGGGCTGAGTGGGTGGTTTCCTACAGGGAGAGGCGCAAAGAGGGTAGCCTTTCCTGATGGTCTGACTCTGTAGACCTGGGTGTTGCAAGGGGTCCCAGAAGACCCATGATTTCTGTAGTGGCTGCAAGCGTTTTCTGGTGGGCTTGCAGTTGCTTGCTTTGCTCTTGGTCCCTGAGGGCAATGCCCAGTGGCCTAGCAGACAAAGCCCTTCCCTGGCTGGGCCTGAGGGAAACAGCCTCTCCTCAAGAGCTCTCCTGCCATTGCCCTTCTGATTCCTTGGTGTCTTCCCTTGCAGGAAATTGCAGAACCTCTCTTTGACCTGAAACTTGGGATGGAGCAGCTTGCCAAAAACCAGACCTTCAAGTGCATCCTTGCCACTCTGCTGGCCATAGGCAACTTCCTGAATGGCTCCCAGGTGACTGGAGGGGTGGATCCTGTTGGCTGGGGGCAAGGGGGCATGGGGCCAGCTCAGGCCTTGGGGGCAAAGGAGGCTGCATCTGGGGCAAGACGCATACCCAGTGCTGGGTCTTCTGTGGGAATGGCTCACTGTCCTCCTTCCTCTGCTGCATCCTCCATCAAGCAATCCCAGGCATACCTCTGGGACTGGAGGGGTTTGTTTACAGATTCCATGCCAAGCCCTACTCTTTGGATGACTGGGCCTTTGAGCCCTGTTGGAGTCCCTCAGGAGCCTTCCTTAGACCAGCTTGGGCTGTTTATTGGCCCCAAGGTCTCCCCTCTTCTGCCAAAGCCCAGGCCTGCTCCACCCGGGGATCTCTTTTCCTCCTGGAAGCAGCCTGGGCTGGTTCTCATTGATGGGACAGCCAGTTCCCTCCCCCTCCTCCAAGGCCAATCCCCGCAGGCACACCCCAGACGGCCTGGGATGATCTGTGCCTTGGTGACCCATGTTCTTCCTCCTGCTCTGGGGAAAGTGGAGGGATTGGGTGGCTCCTAGGCCCCAGAGGAAGGGGTCCCAGGGAGGGCTCCCCCCTGCCATTTATGCAGACCCATGGCTGACATGTGTGAGGTGTTGGTTCTCAGAGCCAAGGGTTTGAGCTGAGCTACCTGGCCAAGGTGTCAGAGGTGAAGGACACTGTGCACCGGCAGACCCTCCTCCACCACCTGTGCCACATCGTGGTGGAGAAGTTTCCGGAGACCACAGACCTCTACTCAGAGGTTGCTGCCATTGCACGTTGTGCCAAGGTACGATAGGGCTCCTGCCTTTTCCTGGGCTGCTGCTGGGGGGGAGGGCATGGGACGTCGGTGCCAACCTGGGTCAGAGGAACTCTGCCTTCCCTTCACCCTCCCCAGGTTGACTTTGATGATCTGGCGGAAGGGCTGTTGCAGCTGGAGCGGCGGTGCAAGGCCTCCTGGGACAACCTGAAGGCCATCATGAAGTATGACATCAAGCCAGCCCTGAAGGGCAAAATGACAGACTTCCTGCAGGCCAGCACACAGAAGATCATCATCCTCAAGGTGGTCCACCGACGCATCTTGAACAGGTCAGCATCCTCTCATGGGCAGCTGGCTGGTGCTGCTTCCTTTTGGGCTTTGAACAGCCTGACAGAACCAGAGCAGGGGCCTGGCAAGGGCTGGGCATCCTCTAGGGCCGGGGAGCCTGCTGCCCTTGAACCACAGCCACGGCCGCTCACCCAAAGCATCTCCCCAGGTTCCACTCCTTCCTCCTCTACCTGGGCTATGACCAGCGCTCGGCACAGGATCTGAAGGCCACAGGGTTCTGCCGGACCCTGCGAGAGTTTGCTCTGGAGTATCGCACGTGCCGAGAGCGAGTCTTGCAGCAGCAAAAAAAGCGGGCAGCCTATCGGGAGAGGAACAAGACGCGTGGCAGGCTGATCACGGAGGTGATGTGCTGGAGTGTCCCTTACCCAGCATCTGTTGCCTCCTGGGGAGACCCTCCACCATATGATGGAGGTTTGGGGGGTTCTGCCCCAGGCAAAAGTGGCAGAAGCAGCCCTCCTGGTTTCCTGCTGTGTGCCTCTCTGGCAGGCACTGGGGCATCTTTGATGGATGCGGAAGGGACCCCATTGCCACCCCCGAAGCCTGCCCCTGGGTGCCCCCTCAGTGCCGCTTCTCCTCTTGCAGATGGAGAGGTTTGCAGTGGCCAACAAGTCCGAAGAGGGCCCTGCACCTGCCGTGCTCTCGGCCAGTCCCCAGCAGAAGGAGGAGGCCGGCCACGAAAGCATGACCAGCATCCTCATCTCCCCCACTGTGTCCTCTGGCCGCCGGTCCCGGGGCAGCAGAGGTGAGGGGCCAGCTATGGTCACCAAGAAGGGGATGTTTGCATTGGCTGATTGGATAACCAGCTATTCCTCCTGCCACCCTCATAGCAGTGCTTACCCTGAGAGATGGCCCTACCATGAGCCGCCCCTTGGCTCCATGGGTGGTTGGAGGGCATGAGTCTGTGTCTGCAATTGGGGGGTAATGCCTCAGTCCTCCCTGCTTTCTCCCCCCCCAGGAGTTAACAAGCAGAGTCCCCCCAGTGTTGCGCCAGTCCCACCTGAAGAGGTGGACCACCTTGCCACCACCGCCACTGGGACCCCCGGCTCTTCCCCAGACCCTTCTGAGGAGATCATGGATCGCCTGGTGAAGTCCGTCACACAGAATAACCCCCCTCGACCGGGTGCCGGGAAGGAGCGCAAGCGCTCACGGCTCAACCGGAAGTCGTGTGAGTCCTGCCTCTGGAGGGGGTTGGGGGCTACAAGAGGGAGGGAGGACCCTGAGCCGAGGGAGGGGGCTTTTGGTCTGAGAGAGGCTGCCTCCCCCCCAGTCCCCTCTTTGGTGTTTGGCACATCTTTGTCTGGGGAGAGTCTTCTGCACCAATAGGGCATCTGGAAGATCAACAATGTGTTGGCCAGCAAGAGCAGAGCTTAGAGAGGGGTGCATGGGGGGGCTCTGAAGCTGCCACTCCCCCTGGCCCTCTTGCCAGGGAAGCCCAACCACCAGCAGGCTGAGGCAGAGCAGTGGATGCTGTGAGATCTGTGGAGCCTCCTGCCTCCGAGTCCCTCATCCTTTCTCTTTTCCTCCCCTCTCCCCCAGTGAGGCGGACCCTTAAGAACGGGCTGAGCGACGAACTGGTGCAGGCCTTGGGCCTGGCGCAGGCAGCTGGCGTGTCCGTGTGAGGAGGAGGAGGAGTTGATGGTGTCTATGATGGCGCAGTGGGAAAAGCCTCGCCAAAGCCAGCAGTATGAGGTGGGGTCTGCCCAGCAGTTAGAGGAAGGCATGGCAGAGGACCAAGGGGACGTCTGAGGACAGCGAGCAAACAGGTCCCTGATGGTGCAGCCCTTCCAGTGCCTGGCATTCGTATTTACGGGTTGGACATGCATTTGCTGCCTTGCAGCCACAAGGCTCAGGGAGAGGAAGTATGGACACACACACACACTCCTCCCATGCCTTTGGTTTCTCCACTGAGGGCTGTGCATGCGCTTTCCCTGGTTACAATCAGTATTATGTGTGTGAGTGTGAGAATTTGGACTTTTCCATCCCATCACTGGGGGGGTTGGGTTGGGAGAATGGCATTCAAGTGGGTACCAGCATCCACTCTGTCCTCCTTCCACCCACTCTTTATGTTCTGTGGTATTCCTTCCACCACAGATACGTTAAGGGTCTGCCTCCAGCCCTGCAAGCACCCTCCCATGACAGCCTCCCTCCCTCCCCAAAGGTGGTCCCAGGTGGGCCATGGCTCCGCTGCCACGTCCCTTCCCCTCTGGACGCCTGTTACACATGGAGGGCTCCTTCTTCCATGGGGAGGTCAGCGGAGAGAGAAAGTTTAAAGTGCTGGAAGCAGAAACTTCCAGGTGACAAAGAACTTGTTTAACTGTACGAAGTGAGAGGCAAAAAATACACAGTGTTACAACGAGGCAGGCTCTTGCCGTTTTTTTGTTTGTGTGTTATTCTGATGGCTGGCTTTTGCTCCAGGGAGCCCAAGGCAGTGTATGCATCTCCTTTCACACACACACACACAGCATTTGTATCCTCACAACAACCTTGCCAGGTAAGTCAGGCAGAGATAGAGGAGCTCACAGTTATCCAGTGGGAATCACAGAGCTCTAGAGCTGGATGGGACCCTAAGAGCCACTTGGTCAACACAGGAATACACAACAACAGCACCTCTGAAAGATGCCCATCCAACCTCGGCTGAAAGACCCCCAAAGAGCCACTGAGGCTGTCCATGTTCCATGGCTGAACAGCTTTTACTTTTTAAAACGGTTCTTCCTCATGTTTAGGTGGAGCCTCTTGTCATTTGAATCCATTGATTTGTGTTCTAATCTTTGGAGCAGCAGAAACCACAGCTTGACAATATGCTTCTTGAACTGGAAACAGTTCCATGTGAGATCTATCCAAAGTAGAGAAGAGTGGCAGAACTGTTTCCCTTGAACATCTACTGTTTTCAAGCCAGGCATCACTCATCCTGTCTTTCCTGCCTAGATGCAGTGCCTTCCCTTTATTCCTGTTGACATTCATTTAGTTTGGGACCAGTCCTTCCATCTGCTGGAGTCATTTTGAATCCTAATTTGGACCTCTGGGGTAGTCACTATTCCTCTTAATTTGGTGTCAGGCACCCCATCTGTTGCTCCTCTCCAGGACGAAGAGTGACCGTTGGTGAGCCTCCTCTGGGTCCAGACTGACAACCAATGATTACAGATCCACCAAAGTGGAACACTGCCGAGTCCACAACAGCTTCCTTAGAAGTGTGGGATATTGTCAAAGGACTATTTCATTGGACTAGATTGTACCAGCCAGCTTGGTTTAGTAACCTTTATCCCTGCTTGGTCATGGAAACCTGCTGGCTGACCTTGCACAAGTCACTTTGTCTCAGCCTCTTTGAACAAATCTGGCCAAGAAGGAGGTCTAGGGCTGGTTCTCCGCTTCCTCCTCCAGCGAAGGTCTTGGGCCCAGCAGAGCCTGCTGCCTGCCTCTCCTTGGAAGGCCTGCAGGGGGGGGCTAGAGGCCCACCACTGAACTGGACCCATGGCCTCTGTCTCTGGGAGTCCAGCTCTGGGGAGAATGGAGGGTGGGATGTGGGCCCAGGCCATGGACAGGGATTGAGAGAGAAGGGAGGCCCTTCTGGTTCCCAATGCACCCCTCATGCCCCTTCCTGTACATCCCTGCACGTTTGCGCTCTCTTCTGTCTTCTGCCTGAATTTCAGATCCCAGCCAGAGTGTGGGCACATTCCTCTGCTTGGCACACTCAGCAGCCATTGCCAGGGCAAAAACATCTCTGGCTCAAGCCCACAGTGCCCAGCACAAGCCAAATCCAGTGGGCTGTAGCCAAAGCAGACCCACCTGTGCCCCATTGCCACCACCTTTTCTTAAAACAGGCGCTTGTTAGCCCACCCTCACAAATCAAAACAAAAAAGAAAATAGTGAGAACGGAGAACCAGCATCAATTTTAAATATAGAAATTATGTACATGAAACCCTCACACACACACCCCAGTGCCGATGCATAGAGATAATGAGCCAAGGGGTGAAGGTGCCAGGGGAGAGGGCAAGTGGGCCCAGGACTGGCCCCATGCAACACGCCACCTGCACCCTGCAGCCATGCCTTGCCCCATGGCCCAGTGTGGGGCCCTCGGCTTCCTTTGGCTGCCTTTGTTTTTTGTGAGGGGCAGAGAAGGGCCTCTGCTGACCTAGCCAGGGTGGGCAAGGAGGGAGGGACTGTTACGGCCAGGAGCACATCCATGCCAGCTGGTTCCTCCATCGCTCCCATCTTCATGTCTTCAGCCTGGAAACCCTTCTGAGCCTCCTCCACCTTGGAGACTCATGCATCACCTCTTCCCTGGCTCCTGGACGTGCTCAAGCGCACGTACCCAAAGGGCCTGCAATTAAACCAGCCCTTAATGCTTCCTTTGAGCTCGCTGGGCTTTGTCACGTACCCTTTGCTTTTTAAATGACCAGGGCAGGAACAGCTTAGGGGCCATGGGGCAGTCAAAGGGAAGCCCTCCATCCCACCTACCTGCAAGGAAAGCCACTCAGGCCAAACTCAGGGGGGCTCCCTGGGATCCCAAGGGATTTAGGGGATGAGCAGGTGCGCCCAAATTGCACGGCACCCAAAACATTTGGGTCACTCTGGTGCTCTTCTCTGAACCAAGCCCAAAGGTCTATGCCACCACAAGTGGTGTGTATTCACAGGTGTCCTGGGGGCAGCAGGGCACAAGCCCAGACCCTTAATTCGTCCATGGCCAAGTACATGGTCAGGCGCCCACCAGGTTCTGCGTGTCTCCTCCAAGGGGGACTGGGGTCTCCGCTCAGCCTGAGAGCCCCCCTCGGCCAGCAGGCACCTCAGAGGAGCACAGCAAATACAGCTACAATACAAACCATGCATAAATAAGATATTGGTTTTGATAGGATTTTTATAACATGGAGCTATTGCAAATGACTGCTAGGCTGCAGT